>NW_028277074.1:33653888-33955277 GCF_059951505.1 Python bivittatus
TACCCAAGTTTATAGGACTGTATACTCAATATGGAATTTAGTGATAACAGAATCTTATACTTGAATACACAAAACATTTTTAAGACCAAGAACAGTCAAATGCCACTTTTAACAAAATACTATTTTAGGGATTTTGCACCAGCAGGACCAAATTATTAGAATATGAAGAATAATTATTTTTACCATCCACTATAGTTGTTTCCTTTTTCTTGTCAAGCACAAGCTGTTCAATCTCTTTCCTCAAATCTTCTTGATTCAGGTTGCATGCATCAAAAGCATCACTTACAAATTCAGATACACCTGGACTAGTAGAAATCTCTTCATCATCCTTTAATATAATTTTAAAGAAAGGAGTAATTTTAGAATATAACAACCTTACGTTATTTGAAGCACTTATACTATTAACTTGTTATGAAGAATGGAAAACACTGAGGTCACATGTACAGAATATCTAAACCAAGAAAACACTTGTACTTTCTAGTAATTCAGTTAATAACTATATTTATATCTATGTTATAGCAGCAGATTGCAGGAAAGAATACAATCTGATATCCACCTGATTTCAACAATGTTTTTAGGATTCCTCTCTAAACATGTCACCTCTGATATCCAGCAGGAAAAAACTGCACTGTGCTACTGTTATGAAAAGATTACTGGTATTAACTACAGTGCATCCTTGGATTTTCTAGGCTAAGAAACATAATTTTGATAGAAGAACGATCAAGGAAAAATAGATATGGCTTGAATAGGTAGCTTTAAGCAAAGTCCTAGCTAAAAGAGTTTCTACTGTTGGTAATTCTTAAACTCCAATTCAGACTTAATTTTAGCCATTTTTTTTTTTTACTCTCTAATTTGCTTAGAGATACTGTAAATGCTTTGTGGAGCAATTAGAAACTAGTTTGGATTTTGGGAATTCTAAATATGCTTAAGCTGTAAGTGCATGCCTTAATCCTCACTATAAAGTAAGTTTACCTCTTGACGTTTCAGCTGAGATTTGATTGCAACAGGTGGTGTCTTTGGCCTCATAGTGTCTATGGGGAAAAATAGATACTGTGAAATTTTGAAGGTATTTTCTCTCAAGGCGTGATGTTTTAAAGCATGTGAATGACTATATAGTCATTGATACCAAGCTGTGATTTACTGTTAATACATGTGTGAATAGCAAGCCTAATACTTCTGTATTTCCTTCTCTCCTTCCTTCAGCAGAGGAATATTTTAATGTTTGGTTTGCAGTCTGGCTATCCTGACATTTGGACCTGGAAAAAAAAGGTGGTTGGTATGGCTCTGTGCTGCCAAAACACCTGTCCTGCCTAATCAATGTAGTGTTGGAGACTTTTAAAGCTGTAATATAGGCAGAAATTGCTGCAAGAGCAACTTTCCATTCTCTTTGGTTTAGGATAGGAATGTAGGAGCTTCAGATTTAGCAAAAGGAAGTAACATGCATGCCATGAATAGCAGAACTGTACAGCAGAATTGTAAAACCTCTATGCAGAACAATTTTTAATTCTTAACCCAAGATATAGTACAATTACATGGATTTAATAATTATATACCATGTAGTCCCCAGGGTTAATGGAGCCTATTGTAGCAAAATTCAAGTTGAATACAAATGGTTCTAGTTCTTTATGCAATACTACTTATAGAGTATCATACAATAATACTGTTCTGGCTTACATACAAATTTGACTTAAGGACAGACTTTGGGAATGGAACTCATTCTTAAACTGGGGACTACCTGTACTCAGAGTAAGATTTTGAAATCAATCAGGGATATTGTCTTCTCTTTTTAGACCCACAACAGTGGCACTATATCATCTTATATACAGGTAGTCCTTGACTTATGACAATTGGGACCGGAATTTATGTCGCTAAGTGATGCGGTCATAAAGCAAGATGTCATGTGACTGCATCGCTTAGTGATGGCACTCCACATTGCTGCTAAGTGAATTCCACTGGTTGTTAGCTGAGGACCCACCCCAATCCAAGCCATTCCGGGCTTGGTTCCTCCCAGCCCTGAGCATCAGTAAGGTAAAGGAATGGCCTCCAACTCCTACCACCTGCCCATCTCCCCTCCATCTCTGCCCTTTTGGCCACCCTGAACCCTGCCTAGAGTGAATATTCTATAATAATTTAGTGCAAAAATATTGTTGAAATTTTCTATATCTCCCACTTATCTAAGGAATATTTCATATGAGATTGAAGATGTAAAAAGCTTGGATTAAAAAAAAAAAAAACTAAGGGAAAAATTACCTAAATTTTAAAATGCTCGTTTAAAGCAATAGCTACCTGTTAGTTGTCTATCCTCTTCACTGCCATTCTTTTCTTTTCTCACTGCTTGTTGTTGTGCAGCCAGTGCTGTAAGTTGTGCAGACTGTTTAATAAGGGAGACGCGGTAAAAATAATTCCTCCAGAACACCTCTTCCTTTACACTGAGGGCAGCACATATGTTTTTGTTAGTAAGTATTTACTTTATAACACTGGGTATACAGACTTTATGTATAAGGATTTGCCTTAATTGCCAGTCAATATTTTTACATGGTATGGGGGGATGCAGTCTAAGAAACTCATTTTATCCCACTAGTTAGGTATAGTTCATGCATTTGCACGTGAAGCAGGAAGGAAAATATAATCAATGTTATTCCAAAAGGATGGAACTGAATGGATTAAATGAATCTGTGCGTGTATATGTACGTACACACACACACACACACACACACAGAGAATACCTTAGGATGTGTGTCTGCGTATGTGTATATAATATACGTATGTATGTATGCATGTATGTTACAATCTTATATATGCGATAGCTCTTATAACTAAGGTTTCCATAGAATTGATATATGTTGTTTTTTTGACATCAGTATGGAAGAGGTTTGCCATTGCCCTAGGATTTCTCATCAAAAATACAATCCAGGTCCAACCTACTTAGTTTTTTTTCTAGGTCAGGCAAGGTCAGCTAAATGCTTACACTTGTCGGGACCTTGTTGAGAAACTTCAGAATTACTTTCTTTGGAAATAGATGAAACAATAAAATCTTAATTTAAGAGATCCCTATTTAGTAGACTAGATGCCATAGACAAGTGTATATCCTAATATCCAAGTCTGTTCCATTCAAAGTTATCCAGATGAGTAACTTAAATTTACATCAAATTATGCTCAATTTATGTCAGTTTACATCATTTGTGTCAATGTATGTTATTTGCATAATGACAAATAGTACAAGTATCTGATACAGAAATTCTTTTAAAAATTAATATTCATAATTGCATAATTCATAATTTTAAATAGTTTGAAACTAGTCTTGAACAGTGCATCACACCTTATTTATCAAGTCTTATTTTAATAGGAAATATTAAGCAGATAGTAATAAGTGATAACTTTCAAGCAACTATTTTTTCTTCATAGCTAAGTGTAAGAAAATAGCTTATCAAAAATAGGTGGATAACTCACTGTTTTGGAACAAGATCAAATCTCATTCTATTTAGAAGTTCATCTTCTTGAAGCATCACCATGGCTACTGGATACATCTGATCAAAGTCAAAATTAAATTGAACCCCTGCTGGTGGGTCACGCAGAAAGTTTCTTCTGTCCTTTGTAAAATAAAATGTGGTTGTTAGAGGTTGAAAGCTGTTATCTTGAAAGAATATTTGTCAAGGCGTTATTTTGAGAAATGAATTACATCATGAACACACTTTAATGAGTAGTTTTATTAATTATGACTGTTCTTAATTGTATCAGGGATTTTTAAACAGTTATTACCACATCATATCTGAATATTTAGAGTCCTGCTTTAGGTAACAAAACATCTATATTTTCAAGAAATTAATAGCTTAAGCTAGGAATGGGAAGTTTATGATTCTCCAGAGGTTGCTGAACTATAGTTTTTCTCCCATTCCTGGTTCAAGAGATAAAAAGCAAAAAACCTGTCACGTACTGCTGATAAGGCCAATATTTGTTGCTGAATTGTTTCTTCTTCATTGCTGTCTACCCATGGAGGCACAGCTGTTTCTGTAGCCGAAAAGGAATACTTTGAGGAAAATTGTAAAATTCTGCCCTATAACCAACCCACACATTTCTAAAACAGAATAGTTGAATATATATATGATACATGTACTGCACACATTTTATTTTGAAGGAAAAAGTATAATTTTTGTAGCATTTTGATGTTTCTTAAGAACCAATAATGGCTTCAGTCCCAATATATGTACAGAAAGCAGTAGGTTTCTGCATATAATTCCTGATCTTGCATGCACACTTGATTCCTGTCAATTTTGCTAATTGGAGGGAAGCAAGGATCTGAATGCCATATTCTTGACCAGGGATATTACCTATAATTTGATTAAAACTATCTTTAGTAATAGATGTGAACTGCAAGATCTCCAACTAGAAATACAATCCAGCCAAGCATTCTTTTGCTGCCACTGTTCATTTTTGTGGAGTTTATGCAAGTGGTTGATGTCTGAGGTCTTTAATATTAGTTAGAACCCCAGAACTTTATTTATCAGAGCCACTGGAATGTACTAGGAGTTTTGTAAATTAGGACCAACAAAATTCATATGGATTGGATTGGGTCTCTCTCTCTTTCCCCCTCTCACACACATGCAGACAGACAATATTTTCACACAATGTTCTAAAAACAGAATTGAAGTTGGTGGGACTGGGTATGCTTCTCTTAATTCATTATAGGAAGAACATAATATAAATCTGCTACAAAATACTTTTACAATACAAGGAGCTGTTTCAGATTATGTTGCAAGATAAAAGCTTTTTGTCTTTCATAAAAATATAAATTGTTGGACAAATAAGGAATGCACTATTTTTATGATTTGTAAATATGTAAACATTACTTGTATTATAACACACATTTTACTTTAGGATTTAGCACATCTTATACAATGTAACTTCATATGTTATATGAAACTCAATCTTAATTTTCTGTTTTTCTGATAGGACAGACTTTTAAAAAATCAGCTATTTTAATACAAGTTGTTCCATCCAATATCTTGCAAGTGTTTTTCTGCTTATGTGCCCGGAAAAAGCCTGCCCCCTTCCAACACCCATACTATCCAATCTACTCTACTCTCTTTCTAATATGATGATTATTCTTCTTTTGTAGCCAATTTAAAAAATACCTGATTTTTTGGTGTGTTGCTGTTGAACAAATTTTTCTTGTTCCTTCTGAAAGTCTCCTATAATTGTCTTCAACAAAAAGTAAATACAAAAAATGAAAAGGTTAGATCAGCATTTGAAAAATAGTCATTTCTGCTATTGTTACACAATGTGGACAGTTTCTAAAAAAAAAGTTGACAAACTATTCAGACTTTTATTAATATTAACATTTCATTTATGTAAAATATTAGAACTTCTTTATATAGCCTGTAGTAGAAAGTCAAGAAGACTAAAAGTAAGATTTACATATTTCAGTGGTACCCCAAAGTAGCAAACATAAATATATCTGTCTTTTATCAAAGGATTTCTGATTAGAGGAATATGCGTGCAGGCTGCATGTGTCTTCTCCTTCCCTTAAATACCATGACTTGTGTTTTTATTTTTACTACTCACATAGTTAAAATTTAAAGGCTTGAGAGAAAAAGGAATATTATTCCACCTTAAAATGGGTGATCCAAGATTCAGAGTTTTTAGCATAAAATATAAAAAAGCAAGCCTATTGCATTTCCACATCAAGTCTTTTAAGCCATGCAAAACATCTACAGCCTCAAATAGTAGGTATCAGAAACAACAAATAGTTTGGGGACAATATATATTTCTTTTAATGAACCCTGCAGATAAATCTTTTCCTTCTGCATATGCTCACACTTACCAAATATGCATGACTTTCATTTCTGTAGATATTAGCAATGCCATCCAAATTCAATACTTTCTCTACATTCAGATTATAATATCCTAGCTTAACAAGTATCTTATTATACCTTAACAAATAAGTTCTTTGCTGATAAACAGCACATGTTTCTTCATCTAAACCTGGAAACCAGTTCCAGATCAATTGAACAGTGGTATAATATCCTGCTTGTTTTAAAGCAGGTAACTATAATTAAAATATTTATGATGTGTTTGCTCAATATACGGTTATGTGAAGTAGGCCATAGTCTTGTCTTATTTGATATAAAAAATTAATGTGTATACCGTAGAGACTCAATTAGTAGCACTAGATGCAGTTTTATAAGCATAATATGTAAAAGGACTTCATTCTTGAATTGTACTCAGTTTGACTTATCTGTATAATGTAAAGTATATACATTTTAATTGCTACCAAACCTATAAACATCAATATACCTAATATAAACAAACTTGTAAGATTAGTAGCATAAAGACAATTCTCTTTAGGAATAAAGCCAGTGGCATTAATTCCATAAAGCCTCTTTCCAAGCCCAACTCAGTTTAAGTAACTACATGGACACAATCATATGATTTTAAGTGATTTGCCATTACCTTCTTCCCGGAGATTTTTCAACTTTCTACCCTAACCTACAGCCCTGGACTTTCCTGGTGATATCCCATCCAAATATTATGCTGGCTTGACCTTACTTAGCATCTGAGCCTAGGTGCTACCATCTGCCAAAATTATAAAACTAGTAGTCTTCAAAATGACTTAAAGCAGAATAAGTTAACATAAATTTTTATAGGCACTTATTTACAACAAAAAATACCTTATCAATTATATTTTCTATTTTTCCTTCTTCAACAGACTTCTTTATAGTTTGTGCTGTTTCAGCAACTGATTCAGATATCTTTTTTGTAGCCGTTGTAGCAAAACTGAAGATATAACCTTTTGGAGATAAGACACCATTTAAACTTAGAATATTTTCCTTTCTGGGCTTCAGAAACTAACTGCTATTAATATGGATCTGAAGAATATGGGAATTCAGAATTATTTATTATTCAGCTCTGCCAGTGCTTAAAAACATGCAGCATAATTAATGCACAATAATCAGGAGCAAGGGGAACTCACATGCTCCACTTACACAAGAGACTAATGTTTATCAGCATCACTGATAGTCTAGTGCACAAATGAGCATATCATCATAACTTGATTTTAAATAACTTCTGATGTTAAATCAGGAAGAAGTACTCTGGATGTAGGTCCTTTGATTAAAGTGACGGCACATATTGACTTGTTTGAGACAACACAATAAGCTATAATGTGACTCATTTCAATTTTTAAATGGTTTAATACATTGTATCCACCCACTTTTAAAAGTTCAGTATTTTTAAGTGGTGCCTGATACAGAATATTATGACATGAGACATTCCTGAACCAATCTTAAATTGAAAAAGCAACTATCTTTTGGATCAGGTTTTGATTTCTTTGGTAGACACCCTGGAATATAAAACTATTACATTTCTCAAGATAAAATGAAGAAGTATGACAAATCAGAGAAACATGATAAATTCCCTGAACTCAGCAGGGAAATGTCTATAGTAAGTCTGTTTATTTTGATAATCGGCCAGCAAAACAAGGCTTTGAAAACTAGGATTTCAGCCACCCCTATAGTACACCGGTTACATTGAAATAATAGTGTAACCTGTGTACTGTAAATTATTTTTAACACAAACTATAAAATCATGACACCAATACAAGTAAAATTATACATTTAAAATTTTAAACACAGGAGCGAATGTAGTGAAAATTAGTAAGCTTAAGTAGAACTATAGAGTGATGATTCAGAATAATAAAAATAGCTAACTTGAAATATAAAATATTACAATCTATAAACTATGTTTAACATTAATACTGTGACTAAAGGGAGTATAATGCTATAGCATAGAGTTGAATAATATATAAAGGAGTGATTATGACATAAAAGCAAAAGAGTTAAAAAGATCAGTTGCAATACTGGTTATATTACAAGAGGCTCTAACAATGGATAATAATAGTCAATAAAAGTACATATAAGCATAACATAGATGTAGATAATCAGTTAAATAGCTGCAGCTCAAATAGGTGAACAACAGCTAGGCAAGGGTGACTAGGGTGCTTGACTAAAAGTAGGAATAACAATTTCTGGGAAGGAAAACACTTGTAATGAATCTCACCTGCTATGTTTTTTTTATTTTTTATGTATACCATATTTATATTATTTTATCTATGCTAATAATTACAAATTAAGAAGATTGTAGTTAAATGCAAAATAAGAAATAACTTAGGAAAGCTCAAATATTTAAAAGCTGATCATCCCCAGGGAAATAAAATTTGTATTAAAAAAGCCAGAGTCTAAAAAAATCTGGATTTTAAAAGAACATATGGTCTCTAAACTGTTAATTGTTACCCTGAATGGAATTTTGAGGACCCTAATTCAGAATTTCTCTGTATTTCAAAAACTCCTCTGGTGCACAAAACCACTAGTTTCAACATTTATTGTTGCTGTCATTACCAGCACTTATGCATTTTTTAAACACATTTTTGGTAGTAATACAGAAATGGAATGTGTTGCTTTTTCATATGCTTTAGAAACCAAATACAAAGGATATTCCAACATCCCTGAAGAGGTGCTTGAATACTGTATTCTATAAATTTATTAAGAAATAAGACCTGTAGAATTCCAGAGGAAGCTATTTCCATAACTGCAGCCCAAAATACATTTAACTGAAATTAATGCAATGTCCACTAAATAAATGGATTAGTCAAACATCACATTTACATGGCAGTAAGTGGTTGTGAGGTTAAAAAGGCACAACTTATGCCCACTGGAACTTTATCCCAAGTCCACCAGAAAACTGCAACTTTATTTATTAAATTTGTACGCCTCCCAACTCCCAATGACTCTGCGCAGCCTACAGATTCAATAAATGAATAGAATCTTTGCGGGCCCGTAAAAAGGTCTTAATGTGTCTCTTTGGTGCCATCTAGTGGTCGTCCGAATTTTTGAGTCCCTACAGGAGGGGGGGCAGAGAGAACGATTTATAGAAAACGTTATTTGTACAGCCTGTACTAGGGCAGAGGCGGAAGCGCACAGCCAGCAGCCCATGACAAGGCGAGGCGGCGGTAGGGGGCTCTTGGCTACGGGGTTCCGCGGAGGAGGAACGAGACACTCACTGCCGAGCCCCTTGGCCTGGTTAAAGAGCGGGTCCGGGTCCAGGCCCGGCCCCCCTTTCAGTCCCTCCTCTTCGTGGCTCCGCGGGGTCGCGTCTCTTCCAGCAACCTCCTCTTCTTCCCCGCCAGTCCCGGCTTCCCCTTCGGGGGGAGACGCTGTTTCTTCCTCCTCCGCCCAACTCATCCCCAGCCAGCCGCTCAGGCCGCGGAACATCTTAAAGAGTTCGCGCCAGCCGCCCTCCGGAACCGCGTTTCCCCCTCAGCGCCGTGCCGCGTCTCGACAGCGCCAGGCCCGGGTTACGCCTTTGTTTCCGGAAGAAGGCGAGAGCCCGCCCACCGCGTCATCCAGTGCGTCACCAGCGGAACCGGGGGTCTCGGCTTTTCCCCCGCCGCACGTGTTCTGCTTCTAATCAGCGCCCCCTTTCGCCGCTCTTAATCCGGGCCGGGCACGCACCGAGGGTGGTATTTTTTTTTAGAGTACGTAATCGGATCGGCTATGTTCAGAGTAATTCTTCTATCCCGTAAAATTTGCTTGGAAGGGATTGTAATCCACAGTGAGTGGTGTCGTAATCTATTTTCTTCATTCGTCCCGCTCGCCTACAAGCCCCTTCGATGTCCTGCATTGTGTATTGATGTATTGTGGTCAATACCTGCAGATGACTGAAGTTCGTTTTAAATAATTCCAAGGGACTCTGCCATTCTGGAAGAAGACAGTGAAAGACAAATCCATTACAGAAGAAATAATTCTATATGCAATTAAGTGTAGGTTTTACAGAAAGAGAATTGAATGCAAAATAAGGCACTGCCAGCTAAAATTAAAACACTTCCATGTGTTATTTTGAAAGAATTAAGTGGATTGTATTTAAATGGGCACAGACTAGATATAGTCTTCTTTAATCAAGCTTAGCTCCTATGGATTTAATGGGTGCATCCATACAGTTTTCTTGGTAGAGTTACAGAAATGGTTAGTCACTGCTTTTTTCTGGGACATTTTTGACATCCAGTTTAAGCCTGTAGCCCTGGTAGTCTCCATTAAACCAGGATCAGCAATTAACTAGGTCTTAATTAGCTTTCTGAGAGCAATAGATGTCAGCTAAAGTAACTTCTATATTGAATTTCTTGGCCATTATTTATGAATAAAATGCATAGGAACTAATTGTAATTGCTTAAATTACTGTCTGGGACTAACAGTGAAATGCATTTATTTATAAAAATATAACTACTTGTAGAAGAGCCAATGTACATAAATAAATGCTCCAAGTTGGATTTTGCAGTTAGTAAGCAGTCTGTAGTTTTGGCAGATAGTCTCAGACAGTGTTCTTCATTTTTTAAATGGGAATAATGCACAACTGTTCCAAAGGATTGTTGGTAAATGTAAAATACCTGGCAAAGTACAAGTGCAATATATGTTAGGCTCAGTAATAGATATGATTGCATTTGATTTGTTGATAATTATTTCATTATATATAAATTATATCCCCAAAGAATCTTAAGCCAGGAGTGGGCAACCAGGTTCAACAGTCTAAATGTTCATATTTGCCTCAGTCAGCATAACTGAGATGATGGGAGCAGCAATCTCAGATACATAAGAAGCATTGCTATTCTTGCTCTGTGTAAAATTATCCCATGTGAATCTACATATGGGTGATTTTCATTATGTGTAGGTTTCATGGAAATAACATCTTTTATGTGTGGAATCCTTGGGGTTCTCTGAGCTTGGTTGTTTTCTTGCAAATGTTTCATTACCCGGCTAGGTAACATCTTCAGTGCTAGAATGGAATGGGGTTTGCTCTCTGTTTATATACAGTAGCATGCCCTGCCATATAAACAGAGAGCAAACCACATTCCATTCTAGTACTGAAGATGTTACCTAGCTGGGTAATGAAACGTTTGCAAGAAAACAACCAAGCTCAGAGAACCCCAAGGACTCCACAGTTCAACCCTGAACTACACATATTCTCTTCTATTATGTGGATTAAGACTTTTTTTTTCCTAATTCCATAGCACGAAGACAAGAACAGATGTTGAACATTTGACTTCCCTCTGTGCACATTCAGATATAATTTCTTCCAGTTCTCTGGAATTAACAGCATCCACCTTCTAAGTAGCCTTAGATTCTGCATGTTTCAAATGAATAGACATTTTTATAATGGTAATTCTTTCCCAGTCAAGGAAACACCACTCCACCTAAGGTTCAGATCCCACTTGCCGTCAGCTGAGAAACCAATTCCTGTGTTTTATGGGGCAGGGATAGAAGGAATGGTGATGACACAACCATCCAAATTCCAAATTTTCCAAAATCCAGTTTGTAATATTTCCTAATCCTGAGTTAATATTTTCAAACCTTTGCTTTGTTTCAATAAGCTTTAGAACATGACTTATCTAGATAGCCACTTTTTAAATACATATTGCATATAACCAATTGGTCCTTAGCACTATTTTAGAATATAATTTTCCTTTTTCTATGCAATGGGCTGCTGTTATAATGTAGTTGGATGTGGGCTCAATCACATGTTACTTGTATAGGTCTGGTGTATTCTACTCTCTACCTCAGTTTGTAATCAGGAATTAGCATCCTTCAGTTTGCCTCTCCTGTAAAAGGGGTTAATACTGGAGGAACAAAATAATGGCATTAAATCAAGAGAGTTCTGCTGCATTTCTCTCTCTCATACACAGATCCTAGTTTGATACTCAGGGTCATTTGTTTATCCCAATTTATGTAGGTACTGAAAGAGAAAAATGTTTGTTCAAAAGAGTACATTGTTTACTCAAATGTTTGTTAAAAAAAATTGATGTCTTAGATTAACATGGCCTGTTTTTACCTTTTCTGTGTAATATGTTCCTGCTGTAGGTTGATAAATGTGGGCTTATATTGTGGTTGTTTGCTTTGTGAATTAAAGATATGTTCCTCAACCCTCAGTTAGCCTTTTCTAATCAATGTGTTGCTGCTGCAGTCGACAAAGGGAAATTTGGAAGATTCCTTTGGGCTCTGTTAGTTTCAAAAATAGTTTGCTTACTATACCTGTGATATGCGTCAGACCCTCTGAAAAATACTCAGGTCTTACTGTTTACTAGCCCTGCCCAAATTGACATACTTTGGCTGCCCCACAATTAGCTGTTCTTTACTCCATGACCACTGGACATTAGCTGCCACTTGAAGAGAAAATTTCAGTCTTATTATTTTGGAATATACTGTGTGATCATATTCAGTAGGCTTAATTATTTTATGTATAGATCAAGAGGCTGGACCTCATGTGAATCTTTTTTTCAAATGGCTAATACAGTGTTTCTCAACCTTGGCCATTTTAAGATGTGTGCACTTCAGTTCCCAGAATTGCCCAGCCAGTTGAAGTTCATACATCTTAAAATGGCCAAGGTTGAGAAACACTAGACTAATAGATCCTTCACATCTTGTTTTGCATAAAACTTTGGTTTATTTCTTATTTATAATTGTTTGCTGCGTACTTTGGCATCTTTATATTCTCTCTGTGGCCTAATTATTATTTTCCCCTTTGGGACTGATAACCCTGATAAACCTCTATGTGTACAATTTTCTTTTTCCTAATTCTAATGCTAGATTGATTTATTCTTAAGGTACACTTTTGTTGGGAAAGAGTAATCCTTTGACCTTTTGAGGACTTGTATTTATTCTATAGGCTTTTCCATTTTTTCCCCCAGCTTTCTTGTTCTTGGAGCCTGTTGTTTTAAATCCCCATCTTTGGATAAGGGTGTTTGTCAGACCTCACCTGGTAGTACTCTAATGTTATTCCATCATTTATATCCCTGGAACCTGGGTTTCTGCAAACTTTGGGATATTTTTCTATATTAGCTTTCTCTTGAGGTAAGTTGTTTTGAATGAATTCACTGACTAATAAACCATGTTAAACTTACTGGCCATTGAGTAAAATGCACAGGTTTGGTCAACAATTCTACATAAGCCTACTTAGGATAAAGTATAACTTGATTAATATGCAACAAGTATTATAATTAATTTATACCAGTTTTGATCAAATGGTAAGTAAGGTTTACTGTCATTTGAAAGTCATTGGATGTGGAAATTAGTCTTTTTTATTTAAAAATTGGAATAATGTACAACTACTCTGAATAACTGATAGACCAATAAAATGGTAAAATAGTCTGTAAAATTAATTATACACATAAATATAATTTTATATTACCTTAAATATTTGTCTCACAATTATGTCAGAATAAGCTAAAATGCAGCTGGTTATTTTCTGGTTCAGTTTGCCTTGTAATCCCAGCCCTATTACTGAATGAAACAGCAGCTCAGCCTTAAGTTCTGATTACATCTAGCAGTTCTTTAGAGCTCTCCTGGAGAATAGTCATCTCCTCCCAAGTAGTCATGACTGGAGTAAGGGTTTGCAGTTTTATATTGTTGGGTCATAAACTACACAGCATTTCCTGGGAAAGAATATCCATAAACCATAATAGGAGAAGAAGACCCAAAGTTATGGCAAAAAAAAAAAAAAGGTGGAGCGTTAATGAAAAGGGAGACAAAGAAGGTAAGAAAATTGTTTCATATTGAAAAGCTTTAATCAACTCAATATCTTTCATGCAGTTGTTTAAAGGAGTGATAGATATTTTTCTCAAAACAGTTGGTCCCTTTCTAGTTTATGAGATGATTGATCATATAGTCCCATTGGTCATTTTGTAGATCAGTCTTGAAAGAATTCAACACACAGTATCCCTCTAAATCAGGTTAGTCAAATTAGTCCACCACTGTGTTTCGACAGTAGTCATTCAGATTGTGGGAAGTCCACAACATATATAGGAACCCTCTCAGTGATAATCCCCAGCAATGGGTATTGAAAGACATACTTCCTTAAATATTGGAGGTAATTTACGGCTGGAAGCCATTGACAACCTTTTCCATCTTGAGTTTGTATTACTTCCTTTTCAAGCTGTTGAATTGTGCAACTGCTGTTGTATCTTTTATTAAATCCCTACAGTTTAATTACCCAGCAGGTATTGAAGTGCTTCCTCTGATTTCTCCATTCAGTTTCACAGGATGACCTCTGGTTTCACTCTTATGAGAGAGAGGAAGTGGTTTTTCCCTCGCTTTCTTTACATTATGTGCAAGTGCATAAAACTTTATTACATTCTGCCAGTTTTCCAAGCTAAAAGCTTTTAAGTATATATCTTCCTTGGATGGGAATACTAGCCCCCTTGCTATTTTTGATGCGGGTGCTCCATCCTCATGACCAAAGGTGGATTTGAAAAACCCCCTGCATCTAAGCCTACGGTTAGTTGCTTTTGTTTGTCCTGCTTGACAAACAAGAAAAATTAGTCAAATTCATGATCCGCACTTCCTTGTTTTCTCAGTAGATGTCAGCAAATGCAAACATTTCTACCATGGATGATAACAAAATGAAAGTACACTGAAAACACTTGTCACTTGCCAGCAGACTGTCTCAAAGGAGCGTCTCATAGGCCCTTCTTCTTTCGGAGCTGGTTAGTAAAAGTGAAGGGCAGCCCAGAAGCCCTTGCATCCTTGGAGACAGACAGACAGATTTAGGCTCTCTCTTGGCCTATCCTAAGGCTTGTCCCTTAACTTCCTCATCTGCCCATCTCTGAGAAATGTTGCTCCTTTGGGCTGCTGAAGTGACTTTCATGCTCCTCCTCTAACCACTTAACAGTTTCCCTTTCCATCATCCCCTTGGTTTTTCCTGATCTGCATCAGCTGTTTCCAAAACCTCTTTGAGACTGCTTGGTAAGTACCATTTTCTAATCAGAAAGAAGAGAGTTACTTGATGTTCAGTGGCTGTCTGGATCACATGAGTTGCACTTTTCTGCACTTTTTCACCTCTGCAATATCCCGTTTGAGATATGATCAAAACTAATTTTCCTCATTTAAGCTCCCCAGAGATATGTGTAACAGCACCTGTCAGACCTTGGAACCTAAGTGTGTTGGGCCTGATTAGTACTTTGATGAAAGGCTTCCATGGAAAATGGAGACTGTAGATTAGAAAGGAAGTTGAAAAACACTGTAGAAGAAAGCAGTGGTAAACCTCTTTTCAATTATTGCCAAGAAAACTAAATGGATCTGAAATTACACAAAAAAAGTTTGATTCAAAGGAGACTACGTTTTAGAAAACAATAATATTTGCAATTTTATTTCTCCTTTCTTAGGATCCCCAACATTTTATTTTATTTTCTTTTTTGTAGCAACTGCAACAGCAAACTGCATTCGCATTTTTGCTGAACTCTTGCATCTCTATTTCAAGATCCTTTTTAGTCAGTCCCATGAATTAAGAACACATTTGCCTGAATGGCGTATACCTTACCATCTTCTTTTTAAATGTGCTAGTATTTGTTAAACTGATAAACCTTTAGTTTTTTAGTTGTTTATCAGTTACAGTTTATTTTGATAGCAACTATAAATAACTATACTATGTTATGCTATATATAAATATTTTTGGTATTATTTAATTAAATTCTTAACTGTCCTACAAAACATACTATATGCTATGATAATTATTTGTAGCGTGAATAAAGATATTTGTACCTAACCTTTTCATTTTTAGGATTCCAGCTCAGGATATACAGCACATCCATAATTTTCCCATGAAGTACATCCTGGTAACTGGTGGTGTCATTTCGGGTATTGGGAAAGGAATTATTGCAAGCAGCATCGGTACCATCCTGAAATCATGTGGTCTCCGGGTAACTGCAATCAAAATAGATCCTTACATTAACATAGATGCTGGAACGTTCTCACCATACGAACATGGTATTTGTGACACAAGCTTATTTTTGTACAAATTAATTTTTTTAAACATTTTGGAAAATGGCATTCCAGAACATATGTTGTATTGATTGCATTGTACATTTATGCACAATTATTTAAATAGAAGTCTCACTTAGCTCAAGCTAATTCTGGCTTATTATACTGTCTCTAGAGAATAAAATCTCATGTGGTCGTAATTGGCATTTTAAGTAAAGGTCCTTATTTTGAACAGTATTTGAAAACATCAGTCTGCCATGCTCATGCACAGCAGAGAGTTCAGGTGGTAGTCATAATCACATGAGTTTGTACAATATCACAAGTGATGCCCCAAATAATACATTCCTAAAAATTCCAAAGCTGTTTGGCTTTGTTTTTCCACAGATCCCATAAAGTTTTACCATTTCAAAGGATTTGGCACATTCTTTTATGTTTAGTTTTGGAGATCAGTTTGTGCCATCTCAGGTTCTTGTAGATGATATGATGCCTATAGTATCCTGCAATATTGACTCCTGATGCAAAGCCTGGGCCTCAGTTTACTGTTTTTATAGCAGTAGTAGTAGTAGTAGTTGTTCCTCCTCCTCTTCACAAAGCACATAAATGAGAAAATGCAAGAAGGCACTGATAATCAGAAAAGTAGTATAAGGAATACAAATTATAGTTTTTAAACTTCAGTCTCATGCATCATGTGTCTGTTTCTGTGATAATGAAAATTTGGCTTTTCTAAGCAATTTAGTATTTTCTGCTATGAAATTCATAGAATCGTATGGTTGGAAAAGATCTCAGAAAAGAAAGAAAAAAGAAAAACACTCAGAAATTTTAATTCAATCCCCTTCCCTTGGCAGGAATCCTGAGATATCTCAGACAAAAATTTCCAGTGATACAGTACCTACACCTCTAAGAGGCAGGCTTTTCGACTGCTTAATACAGTGTTGTCCAAACTTGGCCAGTTTAAGATGAGTGGACTTCAACTGGCTGGCTGGGGAATTCTGGGAGTTGGAGTCCACTCATCTTAAAGTGGCCAAGTTTGGACAACACTGGCTTAATAGGTCTAATGGTTAGAAAATTCCTCCTTATTTTAAGTTTGGATTTCTCTCTGCAGACCATCTACCCATTGGTTCTTCTTCTACCCTTGGGCACTTCAGAGAATAAATCCGTACCCCTCTTCCCTGTGATAGTCCTTCAAGTATTGGAAAACTGCTATCATCTCTCCCCTTGGGTTTTTCTTCTTTAAGGCTAAACATACCCATTTCTTTTAGCAGTTCTTCATAGGATTTAGCCTCCAAGCCCTTTACCATCTTTGTTGCTCTACACTCTTTCCAGCTCCTCAGTATCCCTTGTATTGTAGCAATTTTATTGGCAACATCTTTGGAAGTGATTTGCCATTGCTTTCTTCTGAGGGCTGAGAAAGGGTGACTGGCCCAAGGTCCCCCAGCTGCCTTCATGCCTAAGGCAGAGCTGGAACTCATGGTCTCCTGTTTCTAGCCTGGTGCCTTTAACTTCTGCCGTACACCAAGCTGGGTCTATTTCCTATGGTATAGTGTCTCTGATTTCAACCTTTTCACATGAAAAGCAAATGACTACAATTTATGGCAGTACGGACATATAGCACATTATCTGTATGCCTAGAAAAGATGTAATATATAAAACAAAAATAATGATAATGGTGTGAAATCAAACCTTATCTTTGTTAACTGGGGAAAAAATAATTTGGCCAGTGATGAATCCAATCCAATCAAACATATAGCTTGATTCTTATAGGAAGAAATATATGAATTTAGCTAATTGCATAAATTAAAATGTTTAAATTAGCTTCAGCTGTTACATTTAATCTCAGCTCTGCAAGATACAGCGGATGTAATCATTTCTGCCTTTGGAAGAGGAGTTCTGAAAATGTAAATTGCTAAATTGCAGATTGCTTAGTCACCAAACCCATTTAGTTTTCAGTCATAAGTGTCCTTGTTAAAAGTGTACCTCATTTAATTAAGTAATATTTACCTTTGAGTAAATATGCTTATGATTGCGCTGCATGACATATATTACATTGCATGTGTGTGTGTGTGTGTGTGTGTGTGTGTATTCCTAGCATTTTCATGCAGGTACAGGGTCTGCTTTTTTTCAGATTAACCAAATGTTGATCCATTGGTTGCAAAAGGAATTAACCAACTGGCTTGTCGCCCGAGTCTGACGTTGTATTACATATACATATACGTATACATATATATATGACTGTACATATAAATAGTAAAACTACTGGACTGTGAGTTCATGTTTATAAGCGAATAATTATCCTAGCAATGCCTTAATTTTCTATTCCTAGTACTAAGGAATACTGTTTACTAGGAGTACAATCATATCCTAGTAAAAATACAAAATAGTGTGTTTTACTGAGTATTTCATATATTTCAAAAATATGCTTTGTTTGTTCAGGTGAGGTTTTTGTACTAAACGATGGTGGAGAAGTTGATCTAGATTTGGGAAACTATGAAAGATTCTTAGACATTAGCCTTTACAAGGATAACAACATCACCACTGGAAAGATCTACCAGCATGTCATCAATAAAGAAAGGCATGGAGATTACTTGGGAAAAACTGTTCAAGGTATCTTTGTTAACAAATATGCATATTATTTCACTTCCTTCTGAGACATAGCACATGTAATCATCCTACTTTACCCTCACAGCAAACCCAGCCACTTCTAGTTTACTCAGTAAACTCATTTAAACAATGCAAGGCTTAGCACAAATAAATTAGTATCTTATCATCAGTGTGGTATAACTTTCAAAGATTCAACATATTCTTGGAATGTTTTACAGCATCAGTGAAATACTAAAATACAAAAGTCAATAATGAATGTGCATATTTAAGTATAATTTACAATTGTTTAAACCAATTAATCTATGTTAAAAAAATTAAAAATGATAACAAAAGTATCGTCGGCTGGTATCAGATTGATCCAAGCAAGAAGAAAGTGATCATGCCATACTGAAAAGGTACTCTCTTTAATAGCTATCAGCCAGACTTCACTTCATGGATACACCCAAAGAAGGGCCTCCAAAATTCTGTACGATTTTTCACCTGATAGTGATCATAAGCTCCATATTCATATGCTGTATACTGGAAGCCAATAAAGATGAGAAAGCAAAGTTCACTTCCATACCAGTAACCAATCTAACTGCCCTGAACTTCCTTAATTCCTTTCAAAGAAGTCCTACATACAGTGCAATGCTTACTGGCATAGTATTCAAACACACGACTGGCCATTTGATAGTAAAATGATTGTCACTTACAGGAAGAATGACATGAATATCATTCTTTTTCCATGTACATTTTCATCTCAATACTTTTTAAAGTACTTTTTGGAAGATACAAATTGCCAACCGTGGTTGCCAGGTAGCAATATTTATAGAACTATTGACAATGGGAATGTATTTATGTCTGCACAATATTAGAGAAGCTGTTAAGCGTTATATTCAGGTATTCCTACTCAAGTTGCAAGTATTCCTAAGAATTCACATTTCAACTGCACTTTATTCTTACTAGCTCATTTAATCAGATTATTATAGAATCTTCTAAGAACTTTAGCAGACTCAAGAAAAGAATGTGCTGTAGCTGTCAATGCTGTTACAACTTTAATTCTTGGAACAGTTCCATGAAATGGTGTATGTCTTATCTTCTCTCGCATTAACATTTTGTTTATCTTGTAGTTGTACCTCATATTACTGATGCAGTTCAAGAATGGGTAATGAATCAGGCAAAAGTTCCTGTGGATGGTGATAAGAAAGAACCACAGATATGTGTAATTGAAGTGAGTATGAGCTTTCTGTATGAAGCAGGCAGGCAGGCAGGCTTGCTATCTGTCTGTCTGTCTGTCTGTCTGTCTGTCCGTCCGTCCATCCATCCGTCCGTCCGTCCATCCATCCATCCATCCATCCATCCATCCATCCATCCATCCATCCATCCATCCTCCACTATAATCCCAAAGGACTCTTGGTGGTTTACAGGAGCACAATTCAAACATTCACAGTCAGCATTAAAATAATAATACAACCCCCCTCCCCCAAACATAGAAAATAAACTAAGTGCCTTCCAGAAGAGCTTCATTTTCAGCTGCTTCCAGAAGGCAGTTCATGTAGGAACTAACCTTACTTCTATCAGGAGGCCATTCCAGAAGGCTGGCACTGCTACTGAAATGGGCATGAAATCCTCTTGCCCCAGGCTGGGGTGCAACTGATGTCCCAGCTGAAGCTGGGCCAAAGGCCCACATGGCCGCAGCTTCCACCTGCTGCTCCAACAGGAGCTGCAAATCCAGAGGGATCCCCAAGTCATGAACCTGCTCCTTCATGGGCATTGCTCCCCTATCCAGTGACACCACTAAAACGTCAGAGAACTCCAATGGACAAACAGTTACCCCATCTTGCTAATATTTAGCCTGTTCTTTCCCATCCAGATGCTCAGAGCTTCCAGGCACTGGGAAAACATCACCAGCATGGCCCAAGATAGTGATGTAAACCCGCGTATCATCAACATACTGATGGTACCAAATACCAAACATTGGATGACTCTCTCAGTGGCTTCATGTAGATATTAAAAGTGGGGGTGGGGAAGGAAGAGGACTGAGCTCTGTGAGAACCCAGAAGTAAGCAGTCACTGAATCAACCTCTCCACCCCCACCAATTAAAACCATCCACTGAGGAAGGAATAGAACCACTGCAGAACAGTGCATCCGTTACCAAGCCCCAAAGTTGATCCGGAAGAATACCATAGCTTAGGGTGTCAAAGACCGCTGAGAGATGTAAAGGAATCACGACAGGTGCATTACTGCCCTCCAGGTCCTGACAAAGGCCATCTACTAGCATGACTATATCCAGGCTTGGACCTAACTGCCAATATGCACACAGAGTATTCTTCCCCCTTTCTTTTTCACTGCTAATCTATTTTATTTAATGGTTGATAGAAAAAGCTTTTATAGCAATAGCCTCACATACTTGCCCAAATTATTACTGGTATTATCTATATATGTTTTTAAAAGCATTCTTAAATTGAAATACAGATTGAAGTATGCTTTTTCATGTGCTCAAACGAATTAACTCCATATATTATCTTTTAGTTGGGTGGCACTATTGGAGATATTGAAGGAATGCCCTTTGTAGAAGCTTTCCGACAGTTTCAGTTTAAGGCCAAAAGAGAGAACTTTTGCAATATCCATGTCAGCTTAGTACCACAGGTAAACATTTCTCATTATGTGTTATTGCTTTACACATGTTAAGTTTGATAAAAATTCAGGGATTTTTAAAGGAGTGAATGAAACTGCAGGTGTATGTTCTTAGATATACTCTTTTTATTATTGCTTATTCATTGCCAAAAGAACATTTTATGCTGAGTGGTTCTAGGAAAGATTTTAAAAACTCATGTTGTATTTATTTCAACCAATGAATAAACATTTGAAGGCTTTCATTATGTTTATATGGGACACTTAATTAGATCAAACACTAACCCTAACAAAGCACATGTATTTATGCAAATGATAAACTTGATTACTATAAACTTTGATTAGGCTTTTTTGTGCCTTAATATGTTTTGTAAATCCAGCCTGTTTCGTTAGTGTGTAATTCAGTGCATTGTGTGACACTCCCCCCCTCCCCAAATGGGTCAATTCAGTGCTCAGGGAAGCGTGTTGTTTAAATGCAAACTTTGTCTTCAAAACAATTTAAAATTATCATTTAATTGAAAGGAATCCATTTAAGGATGATGCATTTTAAAGATAGGTGTTAGGAAGCATTGAACGTTGAACGTGTTATAGAGAAATTATATAAAAATCTATGGCCACTTTTTCTAATCTGGTACCCTCCATCCATGTTGGAATTGCAACTCCCAAAATTCCCCAGTAGGATGTCCAAAGCTATCTCATAACATCAGTTTGGATTTTAGGCTCTTTAAATAGATAGTGGAATTTACATGCCTTTCTCTTACTGGAAATTTCCGCTTATAAAATATTAAACCAACTTACTGAACCATTGAAACAGCTGCTCTGGTGAATTCCATTAACATTTAAAGGATTCATTCATCCATTCATTCAATTTTTATCCTAGCTTTTCCACACACGCCACAAGTCTGTTAATGGCACACACAGAAAGAACATAATAAAACGGAATGTAGGTTTTTCATAGCTACTATTTACTGATAAAATGACTTCTGGATAATACTGTGTGAGACAATAAATATGTGCTGGAGTTACATTAGTCAGCGGTTGGTTTCTTCAGTGGAGATTTAAAACTGACCTTAGCATTAAATGTCCAGTCTGTATATATTGGCTGTGCTTATGGAGCAGAATGCCCACCGCCAGCTGCCGACCACCACGTTGCACATGGCGTTATCCAAAAGTTATTCCGCCAACAGAATATATTTTTGATTTTTTGTCAAACCTCAATTCAATATGAAAACATTAAAGAAGAATGAATGACCACCAGAACAGGGAAGGGGAAACAAATTGGAAAGTAAATGGGAAATGTAGGTTTCAGTTCAATAATCACGCCGCAAAATCTGCTGTGAATTTGAACCATGGTTAGTGCAGATATGGTAGGGTAGTTAACCCCGGTTATTGAATGATAAAACAAAATAATAGTAAAAACTTTTTAATGGACCGATATGGATCCCGAATGCCTATTAAATAGGAAAGTATGTCATTGTGGTAATTTATGTCATTTGCATAACTTTATGTCATTTGTATATTGTTGCCGCAGCAAATTGCTGTGGATATTGTAAAATTAAGGAAAAATCAATGTAAATTTAACTAGAGTACCATATTTTTCCGACTATAAGACGGTACTTTTTTCTAAAATCCTTACCCTAAAAATTGAAGGGCGTCTTATTCAAGGAAGTCAGCCGAGGAGAGAACCGCGCGGTTGCAAAACTGCCCATACTTTGTTTCTGCAGAGAGGCTTCCTCCTATTGCTAGCCTCCAATCACGAGTGAAATAGCTTGTCTCCCAAACAGACTTCCTCCAATCACGAGCCTGATGTAACTGACGTCAGCTGATGCTGAACAAACCAATTGGAGGAAGGCTGTTTGCAGAGACAAGGAGTTTCACTCGTGCTTGAATGTAATCAGTTATGCAAAAGAGCCTGGAAATAGAGCCGCAGAGAGACGGTTTGGACCTCCTCCCACCGAGTGTATCAGGTAAATGTTAACTAATTACTAAATAAAAATGTGTTCTGCACTATCTTTAAAATATTGATTTCTTAATTTTGGGTTGGAAAAGTGGGGTCGTCTTGTACATGGGGGTGTCTTATTGTCGGAAGAATACGATACATCATCCAAACTACTTCAGATGGGACGGATTTGTCTGTTCTTTCAAGGGGACAGAAATTGGGTCTGTTGCATCCCAATTCCACTTAATGGAGGGATCATTAAATCAAGGCTTCAATATAATTCTGTTAAATCTTAATTATTCCCATAGTATCAGAGCACTGTTATCATCAGAAAGGAATGGTAGCAGTATTTACCAACAAAAATGAAGTTGGAATGACTTAATTCTAATTATTGTTTTTTTCAGCCTAATGCTACTGGTGAACAGAAAACAAAACCAACTCAAAACAGTGTTCGGGCTTTAAGGGGACTTGGTCTTTCTCCTGATTTGGTGAGTTTAATACAATCTGCAATGTTACATCTGAAAGAAAAGCCCACATTTATATTGTTCTAGTGGAAGCAGTTGGTACGTTTATAGTTGCCTGTCACTTGAATGTATACAGGGTATTATTTTTACTCAGGCAGTGAATCTGAGAGGGAATTTGCTGATTAAAGTTATAAAAATGTGTTTACTCTAGAAAAGTGCCTTATCTGTTAAATGCAGCCAAAAAGCTTCACTCTGTTTTTATATTAGATACTGCCTGATTAATGATTGTGGCGAGGAGGGGGAGGGGTTAACTGCTTGCAGTGTGGAATATTAGCTGAAATTTTAAACAGAGGTATAGACAGGCTATCTGCTTAACATAATTGCATTATATTATTGGCTGCCCATTGTATATGTATTTGTTAGGCAGTGAATAGAAAAAGATACCTTTGACTTTCTGTGCTTTCTGTCAAAGGCACTAGATATTACACATTTAACAAGGTTCTGGTATCTTGCTTTGCTGAAACAGGACCTACTTCATTTGCTTGAATTAGAAGAACCTCCCTGACTGAGGGCTAGATCAGGCAAGCTCAGAAGCAGGTGGTCTGGGACCCGACTGTTTTGTTACGCAATGATGCATAAATTCAACCATTTCTCCCAAAGAGAAATGGCTGTCTTCTCAGTTAAGATGCACAGGCAGAAGAAAGAGACATAAGATTTGAACTTTGGGTCTGATACATACATACACACATACATACATGGTTGTAGTCTTGTAGAGTCTACTCTAATTATGATGTTTCTGGTATCTGTTATAAAGTTACCTTATCAAGGGCTGTGTTCTTGAATCTCTGCCTGGAAGCCTTTTATTACAAGTGTCTATCTGGGTCAAATCTGAAGATGCACCTCAGATCAACATGTGTGCATTAATCTCCAACTCTGCATTGGACACCTGAGATTTTGCTTTGGTGACTGTATTTGCTAGGAAAGTTTTCTAGGTTAGCAACTACATGACTTAAAAACAAGATAGGCATAGCTTAATATTAAAACAGTATTTCCCCCATTCTTGAAAAACTACAAAACATCTCAGGAAGTTTTAGAATCATTGCTGGATTGGAGGAAGGAGAGGAACTTAGATTATTTAATTAGTAAGATTTGGAAATTCTATCATAGGTTATTAGTATAAGAGATTTATTTTTATGCAAGCTGTTTCAAAGTATTTTTTGTTCTTTTCTCTTGTAGGAAAAGTACACTTTAAAAGCTTTTTAACTGAGCAGAAATAAAAAAGGAAGAAAGTACTGTTTCTAGGAAATTGTTATTCCACAGTGTGTTGCTAATCTGTATATATCTCTTTTACAGATAGTCTGTAGAAGTACTAAACCCATAGAAATGGCTGTGAAAGAAAAGATTTCAATGTTTTGTCATGTGGAACCTGAACAGGTTTGTAATACTTTTTTGTACTGTTCTCTGCAATCATTTTCTTTAATATTTTTCTTTTCTGTTCATATGAGAAAATATATTAGTTAACAGAGGAACTCAACCAGCTACTCATTGGGATAATCATGGGGATAATATCAAAATGAGGATGCTATGTTATTTTAAAAAATCCAGCAGGTGTCAGTGTTGCACTGAAAAGTCAGACTTTTAAAAACTTTTCAAAGTTATCTGGCACTGAAGGGGAATAAAATGATTTCCCGAGCATTATTTTTAGTTCAGAAGTTTGTTTGAAGGCTGATTTAAAACTGTATTTGACAGAAAATTATGCCTCCTTAGTATAGTTAAGCAGAGCTAAGTGGTCAAAACTGTTTATTTTTTACTGGACTTGGAGTTCTTGAAACTTTTAGCAGTTTTTTTTTTTTTAAATACACTCAATATATTAGAAGAGCACATACAATACAGTTAAAGAAATGGCTACATAATAGTTAAAAAAAAAAAAACTACACTCAAACAGGGGATAGTAAATCTAAAGTGACCCTGGAGTTGAGCTGTTCCCCAGTAAAATTCTTAGTAAACTAAGAGGTATTTATACATAAATGGATTAATTCATGATGAGGATGAGGATGTTGATGAGGATGATGATAATATTAATAGTAATGTGTGAACTTTTATCTTCCCATTCTGTATTCTGCTGCTCAGGCAATTTTTACTGTTCAATCTTATCCATGTTTCCTCAGAAATAAGCCCCACTGAGTTTATAAAGATTTGTCCCAGGATAAGTAGAAATAGGATTGAAGCCTTAGATAATAATTTTAAATATACTGGGTTAACATGCTAAGCTAATGCTGTGATTAGTTAGTTTGGGTTTGTGGATAGTTTCCAAGCCACCATAAATGGCTTCACACATCATGTAGGATAAAAACATGGGTAAGAATTATGTGTGATTATGGACTACTGATTATGGACTAAGTCCATTCTGTGCATCCTATGTCTACTCAGAAATAAATCCCATTGAATTCATAATTCATTCTATAATAGAATCATATGGTTGAAAAGGGCTGTTTGGCTATTTAATTCAATCTTCTGCTTAGTGCAGGAGTCCAAATTAAAGCATTCTCTTCACCCAAACCCATTATTTTATGTACTTTACTATAGAACAGTAGAAACCTATCCCCCCTCAATCTTCTTTTCTCAATATATTCCCAGTCTTTTCTAGTCTTTCCATGGACATACTTTCTGATCATCCTCATTTCCTTGTTTTGAACCTGTTCCAGTTTGTCTGAATCTTTCTTAAAGAATTATGCCCTGACCAACACAAAATAAAGTTGAATTCTTACTTTCCATTAGTTACCATTTTTTCATATCACACAGCTGATTCATAACAGTAGTTTGCAGTAAACTACTGTTCCGTGATCTTTTTCACAAGTACTCTTACTAAGATAAGTATCCCCAATTTTATAACTCTGTATTTGATTTATGTTTCCTAAGTAAAGAACTTTGCATTTATATCTGTTAAATGTCATTCTATTATAATCCATAAATATTTTCTTGAATTTTATTTTTGTCTTGTAAGATATTAACTATTATCCAGTTTTGTGTTATCTGCAAATTATGATAAGCATTTTTTCCATTTCTCCATCAAGCCATTAATAAAAACATATGGAACTTAAGACTGAAACTTATGTACTCTACTCAGTACTTCATTCCAGTGAATGAGGAACAATTGATGAAATTCTTTGACTACAGTTTTTGAAGATTAGCCTGGCAATCTTGTTCTTAGCAAATGCATATTGATTTTTGGTAATTACTGCATTGTTTTCAAGATGCTTGCAGACTGATCTGTATGATTGCTGTAGAACCTTTCCAAGTACTGATATATTGATATCTCTATAGTTTCCTGGATCCTTGCTTTCCCCTTTTTTGAAAATAGGGATAACATTTGCCTATCTTCAGTCCACTACTTTATCTGTTCTCCAAGCTTTCTCAAAGATAGTACATAACAGTTCAGCAAGATCCTTTATATACACAGTACTGTGCAAAAGTTAGTGTGAAAAAATGCTGTAAAGTAAGAATACTTTCAAAAATATATATTGTAATTATTTATGTTTATCAATTTACAAAATGCAAAGTGAGCGAACAGAAGAGAAATCTAAATCAAATCAATATTTGGTGTGACTACCCTTTGGCTTCAAACCAGCATCAATTCTTACACTTGCACACTTTGTACACTTGCACAAAGTCAGGGATCTTGTAGGATTAGAGTCAGGTGTATGGTTAACCAATTATACCAAGCAGATGCTAATGATCAACAATTTCATATGTAGGTTGAAACACAGTCATTAACTGAAACAGAAACAGCTGTGTAGGAAGCTTAAAACTGGGTGAGGAACAGCTGAACTCTGCTACTAAGGTGAGGTTGTGGAAGACAGTTTCATGTCACAGGTTGTACACCATAGCAAGACTGAGCACAGTAACAAGACACAAGGTAGTTAGACTGCATCAGCAAGGTCTCTCCCAGGCAAAAATTTCAAAGCAGACTGGGGTTTCAAGATGTGCTGTTCAAACTCTTTTGAAGAAGCACAAAGAAAGGGCAACGCTGAGGACCATAGATGCAGTGGTCAGCCAAGGAAACTTAATGCAGCAGATGGAAGACACATCATGCTTACTTCCCTTTGACATTGGAAGATGTCCAGCAGTGGCATCAGCCCAGAACTGGCAGAAACCAGTGGGACAGCAGGTACACCCATCTACTGTCTGGAGAGGTCTGGCCAGAAGTGGTCTTCATGGAAGAATTGCGGCCAAAAAGCCATATCTCTGATGTGGAGACAAGGCTAAGTGACTCAACTGTGCACAAAAACATAGGAATTGGGGTGCAGAAAAATGGCAGCAGGTATTCTGGACTGATGAGTCCAAATTTGAAATATTTGGCTGTAGCAGGAGGCAGTTTGTTCGCCGAAGGGCTGGAGAACGGTACAATAATGAGTGTCTGCAGGCAACAGTGAAGCATGGTGGAGGTTCCTTGCAAGTTTGGGGCTGCATTTCTGCCAGTGGAGTTGGAGATTTGGTCAGGATCAATGATGTCCTCAGTGCTGAGAAATACAGGCAGATACTTATCCATCATGCCATATCATCAGGGAGGCACGTGATTGGCCCCACATTTATTCCGAAGCAGGACAATGACCCCAAACATACAGCCAATGTCATTAAGAACTATCTTCAGTGTCAAGAAGAACAAGGAGTCCTGGAAGTGATGGTTTGACCCCCACAGAGCCCTGATCTCAACATCATCGAGTCTGTCTGGGGTTACATGAAGAGACCGAAGGATTTGAGGCAGCCTACATCCACAGGCGATCTGTGGTTAGTTCTCCAAGATGTTTGGAACAACCTACCTGCTGAGTTCCTTCAAAAACTGTGTGCAAGTGTACCTAGAAGAATTGATGCTGTTTTGAAGGCAAAGGGTAGTCACACCAAATATTGATTTGATTTGGATTTCTGTTCGCTCACTTTGCATTTTGTAAATTGATAAACATAAAAAATTACAATATATATTTTTGAGAGCATTCTTATTTTACAGCATTTTTTTACACCTGCCTAAAACTTTTGCACAGTACTCTGTGTGTGTGTGTGTGTTTGTGTGTGTTTGATTATAATAGTAAAACCTAATACTACTAAAACTAAACTTAAAGAAAATAGAGGAGTAAAAAGTACAGAAAGGAAGAAAGAAAAAGAAAGAAAGTTAAGCAAGAGAAAAGAAAGAATATAATAAAGAGAAAATAATATATAAACAAGTGACTTCCAACCTTAATTACAAGTATAAACAACTTTAGTAACTCTTCACTCTCTCTAAAGTTACACACATTATCCCTTTATCCCATATCCCATCTTTTGTCTATAAACAAATCCATAAAACATCATCTTTTCAGTTCTGGTATGAGCAGAAAGTCCAAAAAGGGTAGTCAGAAGTACTATAACAATATATCTTATTTTAACCTTGATCAAATAAACCAACTTTATATTCCTTCCTTTTGCTTTTAACAGTCTTAATCCTTAGTTCATTCAAATATTGTTGTAGGATTTGATTTCTCTTCATTTTGTCTTCGTCCCATCTCAAGACCATTTTTAATAACCTAAGTTGCAATTCATTTGGCTCTGGATAAACTCTTTTAAACAGATATTCATTGATTCTGTTTCTGTCACTCTCAAGCTTCAATTCTGTCTTCAAAGTATGGTGGAACACATATCTTCTTGTTAGAGGATTGTGCCAAAGAAGATATGGAAAGCAGGCAGAGCTTGGCTTCCAGAATTATTTCCAAACCCTTTACCAGCAATGGTTGTAGGAGGTGTCTGCATTTTCTACTGTGTAATGAAGTAACATATTGCATCAGTGTGTGTCTGTTAGTGATGTCCCTTTGTGTTACTTCCCTGTATGTTTGTGGGTATGTATGTGTATTGAGAAGCACAAGGCAGACTGCATATGCTCTACTTGGATGATGTGATCAGGAGGGAAGACAAGAGGTAGAATGGAGCAGTTGATGTCAGGTTCAGCCCAAGGAACTCCACGAGACAGTACAGATTTAGTTCTATAGCCTTTATTAGCTTTCACCTATAAGACAGAATCTTGTCACACTGTATCCAAAATTCCCAAGCCAACAAGCAAACACTGCAAATTCCTTAGGGTAGTGCCAGTCTCATCCTCTTCACCTTCCCACACTCTTTCTGGGGGCTAAGCAAATGCTTATCTCCCCGAGCGCGGCCTTCACCAACCAATTCCATCACAGCTGGCAATATTTCAAGCCTCTGCTCAATTGCCTTCATATGGATGCATGGAGAGGTTCTTTTTCTACATGTTTTTCTTTTCCTTTTATTTCAAACATATCTAAATAAGACTTCTTGTTGTATTTGCAATCTTTTGCAAATACAACAAGACCTCAGCTCATTGAGAGTTTTAGATTCCCTGACACCATTTTTTTCAGTTCCAGGCTACCCCATATGGACCCTCCTTGGGTTCTGTCACTTTTCCTATTTCCTTTATGTGCCTTTTTCTGTTTTTATATCTTTATTAAGCTTTTTATTTACAGTTGTATTGTTTTTTTCTTCAGTCCTCCATTTTTTTTATTAGAATTGTTTGCAATCGTTGTTTTAGTATATCCCTGTTTTCAAACCCATCTTGAATTCCCATTTGCTTCTCCTGCTGTGAAATCCTACTTACCTTTGTTCTGAGTTATGAAAATCTACTTTTTTGATCAGCTTTGTTTTCCTTTAACATTAAGAACTTAAAGCGTTAAATGATAATTCTCTTCCGTATTTCTGCTACTTCTACTTCTTCAACTAGGTGTTCCCTATCAGCTAGTATTAAGTCAAGGGTAGCTGATCCTTTTGTGCCTTTCTCTACCCTCTGAAGGACAAAATCGTCAGCAAGAAAATGAAGAATGTTCTGGAAGCACTATATGGCAGAATTTGTCTGAGCAGATCTTGGGTATCATTTACAGTACTATTTTATATCATTTAAAAAAATCATTTAAAAAGTCATCATTAAAAACAATGAATAGGTTCTGTTTCAGCAGCACTCTTTTTTTCTTTATCTAAGTCCCTTACTTCAAGTTTTCTTCTACAGCTCCCATGGGATTCAGTTTAAAGTGTCTTGCTGTAATAAAACCCAACATTCTTTGACCAAGAACACATTTACCAGTCCTTCGAGATTCAACTGTGAGGAAAATATATTTTTTGGGTAAAGAAAGTAAATTTCTAGAAGCTTCAGATGAATGGGAGCGCCTTAATAAAATTGAAACATAAAAGAATGTGCAGCACCCTTGGAGCTGGTGTGAACTACCAAGGCTACAAGGTAGTCTTGAAGAAAGATGTGTTCTTCCTGGCATTTGGCACCTTGAACTGATTTGTTTCTTTTTCTCAATAAGGCTATTGTTTTCCTTGTAGATAGTAGATGAGCGGAAGGGGAATAAGTAACATGAGATCTATTACTTACTTATATATGCCTGCATCATCATATGAATATGTATGTATGCATCTTTTCCCTTCCCCTTTCCCGAAATGTATAAATATCAGAGCATCCCTTTTGCCTGCAGGGAGTATCTTTCACTATCCCTTGGTGGGTTCCCCCTCTAGTACATACTGTCTAATAAACACTGCAGCGAAACCTTGATTATTTTGCATTAGAGTCCTGTGTTTTGATTCCACACAACCCATCTTGTCCTAGCAGTCTGACATCTAGAGAACTAAAACTGTAATCCAAAACCTAAATCACTTCAAAACAGCATTTGCATTGCCAGTCATTCACTTGAAGTATTCTTTTCTTTTCCAGTCCTATTCCATGGACTGGAGGGACGAATTAGAACTTCACATTAATCCCCATGGTCTTCAATTTCCTTCCTAGATCTTCAATGGTGATATGGTTGTAAGTGTTCTCCACAGTGTCATTTGCCCCTACGTGAATTAGCAAAATGGGATAATTATATTGCACTTCATAAATATTGGAAGCTGTTCTATCACATCCCTGCCATTTGTTCCTAGCAGACAACACACTACCCAAGCCAAGGCATCTTCAGTTCCTTATACTAGTGAATTGCAAAATACAATGATTTATCGCTCTATATTCTTGCAAGTTGCAGCTATGCTCCTTCTACTGTTTAGGAAGCCACTGTCCTGTCACCTGTTTTACAATGTCTTTCTTCCCCAAAGGCTCAGGAGATGTTTCTTCTGTAAAGGCCTGATAGTTTTTCTGAGTTCCACCAGTGCAGAATATCATCTGTGTCTTTTGCTTCTGACTGACATCTCATCCACTGAGTTTAATTCTTTGCTCAATTTCCTTAAAGATACCTGCTTACTTGCCAGCTCTCATAGTACATTCTTTGTTTGATCTGATCATAAAAGATGGTAAAGATGACAAAAACCAGACAGAAACCAAAAAGAAATGAATTCACACAATCTAACAGGGTTCACTTACCCTCATCAAAGGCCTGTGCAAAGAGCCAGGTCTTCAAGTCCCTTAGAAACATCATCAAGGTGGAGGCTGTCTGAATCTGGGGGAACCTCATTCCAAGGGCATGTGCTACTACAGAGAAGTCATGTTTTCATGGTCCCAATAGATAGAATTGTTTAATTGAAGGAACCTGGAACACACCAACCAGATCAAATTGACCAGGCAGATACTATGGGAGATAGGAAGTCCCTGAAATAACCAGGCACTTTTCCATAAAATACTGTAGTTATCGGCGTATAACACACAATTTCCCCCCTAAAATTTGGGGCTGAAATCCTAGCTGCGTGTTATACGCTGATGTATAAGCCCCTGTATAATCCCTGCGGCTTCTCACCTCAAGCGGCAGGGCCAGGGCTGTAACCGGGCTGCAACCACATGCTTCCCACATCCTACTCCGATTGATGGCACTTAAACCATGCTTCCTCTGTTTGCAGTCTTTAGTAACATCACCCGTGCGGTCCAGCACTCAGTGTGTCAGAGCAAAGTGCCTGGTGCTTTGCTCTGACTCATTACTACACGCCAGACTGCGTGGGTGATGTCACTAAAGTACCGTGAGCTTCCCTCCTCTCTTTGCTGTGTTCTGGCATGTAGTAACGAGTCAGAGCAAAGTGCCGGTGCTTTGCTCTGACACACGGAGTGCTGGACTGTGTGGGTGCAAAATTTGCCACAGTTTGTTGTGATCCACACAATCAAAGGCTTTTGCATAGTCAATGAAGCAGAAGTAGATATTTTTCTGGAACTCTCGTGCTTTCTCCGTGATCCAGCGAATGTTGGCAATTTGATCTCTAGTTTCTCTGCCTCTTCGAAACCCAGCTTATACATCCGGTAGTTCTCAGTTCACGTACTGCTGAAGCCTAGCTTGTAGGATTTTGAGTATAACCTTGCTAGCATGTGAAATGAGTGCAATTGTGCGATAGTTTGAGCATTCTTTGGCATTGCCCTTCTTTGGAATTGGAACGTAAACTGACCTTTTCCAATCCCGTGGCCACTGTTGCATTTTCCAAACTTGCTGGCATATTGAGTGCAGCACTTTAACAGCATGGTCTTTTAGTATTTTAAATAACTCAGCTGGAATACTGTCATCTCCACTAGCTTTGTTGTTAATAATGCTTCCTAAGGCCCACTTGACTTCACTCTCTAGGATGTCCGGCTCAAGATCAGTGACCACACCAGCATGGACATCAGGGACATTAAGATCTTTCTTGTATAGTTCTTCTGTGTATTCTTGCCACCTCTTCTTAATCTCTTCTGTTTCTGTTAGGTCCCTGTCTTTTTTGTCCTTTATCATGCCCATCTTTGCACTAAATGTTCCTTTGATATCTCCAATTTTCTTGAAGAGATCTCTAGTCTTCCCCATTCTATTGTTTTCCTCGATTTCTTTGCATTGTTCATTTAAGAAGGCCTTCTTATCTCTCCTTGCTATTCTCTGGAAATCTGCATTCAGTTGCTTATATCTTTCCCTTTCACCCTTGCTTTTTGCATTCCTTCTTTCCACAGCTATTTGTAATGCCTCATCAGACAGCCATTTTGCTTTCTTGCATTTCTTTTTCTTTGGGATGGTTTTAGTTGCTGCCTCCTGTACAATGTTACAGACCTCCGTCCATAGTTCTTCAGGCACTCTGTCTACCAAATCTAATCTTCTAAATCTATTCATCACCTTCACTGATGAATAGCAAGGAGAGATAAGAAGGCCTTCTTAAATGAACAATGCAAAGAAATCGAGGAAAACAGTAGAATGGGGATCACAAGGAATATGATCTAATTCATACCTGAGCGGTCTGAGTGGAATATGCCTAAGTTTATAATATCTAAGTTTTTTCCTTCAAAGAGGTGCTTTTTCTTTCATATTATGTATTTACCTTATAAGTGGTATAAATATTAAGAAACAAAAAGTTCAGATCTCCCTTTATTTTGCTTCCAAGTCATTTATTTTAAATTTAAGCTCTTTTACTTAAACTTCCTTCTTAAAATTAAGGTGCATGTTATACGCCTATGCGTGTTATATGCCGATAAATCATCCTTTTGGAAAAGCAATGGGTAGAGCTTAAGGAAACATTTATTTTTTTCATACACATACAAACATCCCTCATCTATTCAATTTTAAATTTCCCTATTAATAATTGAAATTCATATTTTCTAGGTAATATTCATCCATGACGTTTCTTCCACTTACCGAGTGCCAATCCTTTTGGAAGAACAAGGCATAATTAAATACTTTAAAGAGAGGTTAAGCCTACCAATTGATGACCAACCAAGTCACCTTCTTTTCAAATGGAAAAAAATTGCAGATAGGTACAGTTCTTGGTTTGTTACTTTGATTTCTCCATTTTTGCTCCAAAATATTAACACCAGCAAATCTTTTTGCAGCACTAAGTGAGAAGGATTTATCAGGCCCCAGGATTTCTTTGTGTATTTCCATAAATAATATATAATTATTATTAGTTATTATATTATATTATATAATAATAATTATTATAATTATTAGAGTCCCCCCCTGGGGGGAGATGGGTGGGGGGACAAATTTAATAAATAAATAAATAAAATAATCTTGTGAGATGACATCGTAAGGAAGTATTTGCAATATCATTTGATCTTACATATTATATTACAAATCTGATGATGCCAAAATACAAATCTTTTACAGAAGAGGTTTCTGTGGAAAAATGCTGAATAGGAAAGTGTGAGTCAGCAAAAGCACCAATGCTGATTTTTAAGTTTTAGATCAAGGCAGGAGAGAGCCAGAGTGGTGTAGTGATTAAGGTGCTGGACTAGGAGCGGGGAGACTCAGATTTGAATCCTCCCTTAGGCATAAAAGCCAGCTGGGTAGTCTTGGGCCAGTCACTCTCTTTCAGCTGCAGTGAGCATCAGACTCTGTGACAAGGTGGCTGAAAAACATCCCCCCCCCCATGGGGAGGGGTGCATCATGCACTGCTAAGTTTCATTGTAAGAACTAGGTGAGCTTAGTGCACAAGTAGGTGGAGATTGAAACTATGCAGAAAAACGCTAAGAAAAACAAGTGGAAGCTCAGGGCACGTCAACTCTACCATCAGCTGCAGTCCCAAAGCCCTCGTCTTCCCTTCTCTTGAGTCAGAAATGCCGCAGACAAGGAGCTAAAATCAGTGCTCCATCTTAAGCACTTATAAAAGTCCCACACAAAGGGAAAAAAAGAAAATATCCCTCTGCTTGATACGTTGCATGGCTCGACCTGTGCTGAAGAGAATGGAAGGAAATCATTAAACTCATGTTCATTTTGCTTGTTTGTTTTCTCTGAGGTACAAAGATGTCACATTATCATTTTATCTGAGGGACCTCCTTTCCCCAGTAACATCTGCCCATCCCATTAAGTCTGGCAGGAGAGGCACGCTCTGGGTTCCATCTGCTACGGCAGTGTTTCTAAACCATGGCAACTTTAAGATGTGTGGACTTCAACTCTCAGAATTCCCCAGCCTTGCTGGCTGGTGAATTCTGAGAGTTGAAGTCCACACATCTTAAAGTTGTCAAGGTTGAGAAACACTGTGCTAGGGAGTGCCATCTGGCGGGACCTAGGAAGGGAGCCTTTTCTGTTGTGGAATATCATCCCCTGAAGATCAGATTGGCCCCACCCCTGCTGGCTTTTCGTAACTCCTTACAGATGTAGTTTTGCAACCCGGCTTGAGGATTCAGGTGCGCAGGACAGCCTACGCAAGGGCCTATGTTGAATATTGCTGATTCTTTCTATATCTTGGCTGCCAATTATGTCATGTGGTGTTCATATGGTTTTTAGTGTTTTTTGTATGCTTTTAGATTGCACTCTGTTCTTTTGTTTTTAACGGTTGCAAGTGCCCAAAGTCATGTTTTTGAAAGGAGTGACTATATAAATTGAAGTAATAAATAAATAATAAACAATCCCCCCCACACACACACACATACACCCAGAGCTCAGAAGACTAAGGGTGAGGCACGAATTCCGCCAATTAAGAAATAGAGCTCCTGCATCAGGAAAAAAAAAATCCCCAAAACACATATTTTCAGCAGGTTCATTTATACCACCCCTGAAATAAATTGATTCAGTTCTTCAAAACATCCAACGGGTGCATAAACCTTGTGTGGAATTTCTCTTAGTGTAATTTCTCTTTGATATGTTATTCTCAACTGCCCTTTTTTTCTTTTCTCCTGAATCATAATAAATAACTTCGTCAGCTTCTTATCTGGAGAGGTGTAAATTATTCCAGTTGACTCTAATCTTATTTACTAATACATTAGCCATAGAGCTATTTATAAATATGTTTGTGTAGGGCTTTCATTCTCTAAGATGGTATGAGACCTTTTGATTTCTAGCAGAGAACATCCAAATGGTGATACCATCACAGCTAAACATACAGAACAAACAGGAAGGCTTTCGCCTTTTAAAAATATTTCAATCATCTGCTACTTTATCTTTTTAACTTGGAGGGTGAACCTCAATTATAGTACAGCTGCTAGCAATCTGTTTACAACACTTAGGAATGTGGCTTTCCCTGATTTAAAAACACACACACACATACATTATATTATAATAATTGTATCTAATCCAGATTTATAATACTTTGAAAACTACTGAACTATGTGGAAATCTATATATTAATTGATATTTTATATTGTCAGGTATGAGAGGATGTTAAAGAGCTGTTCTGTTGCTCTAGTTGGGAAGTATACAAAACTGAGTGATTGCTACACCTCTGTTTTCAAGGCATTAGAGCATTCAGCTATAGCAATTAATCACAAGCTTGATCTAATGGTGAGAATCAATCAATTTTTCCCTTTCATTGTTTCTTTGTGTTTTGTAAGCATCCTGCAACGTTTCTAATGTTCCGTTCGGTACAATGTGCTATTTAAGATCTTTGGCTGACCTTTTGCACTTTTTCTAAAGTGGTTTGAGCATGTGCTTTCATCCTGAGAGTTGTTACAATAATTTCTGTAATGAAATTTCTGGAAGATAAAGAGAATTTCATGGTTCTGGGAAATATTTTATTTCTTGGTTAATATTAATTGATGTGTTAATCCTACTCACAACTTTATGCATTAAGAGAATGTTTTTACATGTGGCTAAGCAGAGCCATATGGAGTTAAAATGGATTAGCTGGTAGAAGAATATAATGCATGCATATTTTTGACTGCAATTTAAATGTGTAGAATGCACTGGAAATTTGGCTACTAGCACTTGACTTAACATTAGTGTTAATACTGAGCCATTCTACAGTTTGCAAGATATAGATAGCAGATAATAGATATACATCTGCTGTATTTTTCTCTGATCTCCCTACATATGTATACACATCAAGGCACCCTGGCACACAAAGGGCTGTTATTTCAATGATAATTGAATAAAAATATTTTTTAAATGTATATTGATTGTAAGAAAAATATAGGCAGCCTTTCCCAATCTGATATTATCTGGATTCGCAGCAAATGCTGCCATTGGCTAGCATATAGTATTCAGTTCTATTGAAACATGTAATCTGTAATTTGTGGGAATAAAATCAATAAGAAAATGCAGGTCCTAGCTCTCCTGATTGGAAATGAAGATGGAGGTGGTGGTGGTCGTGGTGATGATGATGATATGTGAATTACTGGTACTTTGAAAGTACAGAAGTGCTGGAAGTGTTACTACTTATGAGTGGGTTTCAAAATGATTGTAGGTTTAGAAGATGGTTAATCACTACCACAGAAAATGGTAGTTTTTTAAAGAGATTGCTGCTGTGAAATAAAATGTTTTCATTTTATTTGGTGGAAATAAACATCCTGTTAAAATATTTAAGCATTGTATTGAAGATTCCTACAAGCTAGCATTGTAAATATTTAATGATCTTAAATATATTTCTTAGATCAGACTGAATGTTTTTATATTGAAATAATATGTCTAATGGGAAATTAAAAGGTCTTTTTGTATCTTGCACTGTATTGTTATGTTATGAAAAACTTGGCTACAGTAATAATAACTGTTGAACTATTAAGTTTAAAAAGATGATTCGTTTCAGTTACACAGTCGGCTTTCTTTTTCTTCTGCTTTGCGCTTTGCAAGAAAAATGGCAGAGAACATCTTTATTTTGTTTCTTCTGAAACAAAATATTCTCATTCATCTGAAATAACCTTTCCCTCTTGTTTTATGAATTTCAAAAACAAGCCCCTGAAGGCCATATTTCATCCAATCTGTTCTGTACTGTGTAAGTGTGGAAATTATGTAAATTTTACATAATTCAATAGATCCCTAACACTTAGAGTGCAGTCAAGGAACCAGTGCTGGAGTGGAGCGCTGTGTAGATTTGAAACTTTACTAATTATAAACTGGGAAGGTTTTTACTTTGGGAATAGTTCCGTTGTCTTTTATGTATGTGTATATACATATAATCAAAGTATACCCTGCCTTTTTATTCAGACATATTCTCATGTATTTTCTTAACTAGTATATAGATTCAACAGACCTTGAACCTGCTATGGAGGCTGAGAATCCAGTGAGGTTCCATCAAGCCTGGCAGAAGCTATGTAAAGCACAGTAAGCTGTAGCTGTTTCTTCAACTTGCATTTCCAATTTCATCGTCTTACGTTTCATCATTTTGCTTGGTTGATTCCTGTTTATTTATTGTTTTACAAATAAATGCATTTTCACTGTACTGTATATAAAACCAGCTCAAAACTTGAACATTTGATATACCAGTATATAGAGCAGTGTTTCTCAACCTTAGCAACTTGAAGCTGCATGGACTCCAACTCCCAGAGTTCCCCAGCCAGCATGAGTATGGGAGTAATACACTGGCTGGGGAATTCTGGGAATTGAAGTCTGCACAGCTTCAAGTTACCAAGGTTGAGAAACACAGATATAGATCTTATTTGGACCCAACTCTTACTATGCATTTCTGAAAATCTCAGCCTTGCTTTTGCTGATGTATTCCTATAAGGTGTCTTGATTTATTTGGTTTTTGCCAATGTCCTGAACCATGGATCAAAGGAATTTATAATAAAAGGCAAACATTTAGTTTATATTTACTGGAAACATTATTATGTGATAAAGAAACAGGTTTGTGCACTGCAGACAAAGATTTTTAAAACTTGTCCTTAGTACGAGGTCACACAGTATGTGATATAATGATATGTTTGAAATAATTATGCTGATAAAATGTTAACTACATCCCAAAAGATTAAAAAAAAACCTCAGATAAAATTAAAAAGATCTTTTGTGTTCTATCAATCAGTAAAAGTATAGAACAGATATACCTAAGTCTGCAATCTTATGTTATGCTTGTATTTTGTACCGTATATTATTTCAGTTGCATATTAGTACCTGGAGGCTTCGGTCATAGGGGAACTGAAGGAAAACTTCAAGCCATTTCATGGGCAAGAAAAAAGAAAAAACCTTTTCTTGGTAAGAATTTACACAGGGAATGGAATGATTTTAGTCTTGCATAATTAATGCAATTGTTCAAGGCAGAATTCCCAGGCTTCACTTACAGGTCTCTAGTTTCAAAGCAGAGCTGCCAGCTCTGAAGCATGCGAGCTCTTAGGATGCTTGGCTGGCTGGGGAATTCTCGGAGTTGAAGTCCACTCATCTTAAAGTGGCCACGTTTGGACAACACTGGTGTAGAGTGTGGCAGTGGTCTCTCTCCTAAAGGTTCTGGGGAGGTTTGGAAGTTAAACCAGCTTCTACTTCAGTGGAAATACTGCAGGAGCAGTTTTGCAGCTTGTCCGCTGTTGGTTTAGAACAAATTGGTTTCCAACTTCTCCCTCTCCTGCTAGGTGATAGGGTGGCGTTGTATCTTGCCACCATCTTCCTGACCTGCACAGCCTCATCGAGGAGCGTCTTTGCTATTTCTCCAATGAAGAGATGGTGGGAGGATAATCCTTCCTTCCTTCCTTCCTTCCTTCCTTCCTTCCTTCCTTCCTTCCTTCCTTCCTTCCTTCCTTCCTTCCTTCCTTCCTTCCTTCCTTCCTTCCTTTTTTTATGACAGGGAGGAAAAGACAGACACAAAGCATTGGCTGGCTTCTTGGTGCCCTCCAATGGGCCTTCTGTTGGCTGGCGGAACCAATAGGGTACAAAGAGCCACTTCTAATCAGTGTCCTACATCCTGGGCAATTACCAGTCATGGAGTAACAAAACTCTTTTCATCCCCTCTACCTAAAAAGGAAATAAAATAATTATTGATAATTGATACTGCCCCCCAGGTTTTTCAACTTATGGATTTGTCTGGCAGTTTGCAAAAAGTATGGGAGTTTGCCATGATACGTGATTCTTCAAGGAAAGTTTGTCTAGCTCTTGTCCTCAACTCCTAGTTACTTTCTAATAATAAAAAGTATGCAAGGGCCAGTCACATGATCAATCTTGTGCCTAAGAGGAAGAGAGATGAGGACCAGATATTAGGAGCAACTAGACAAATGGGGCAGAAGAAAGGATGATGTTTAGAATAGGAAGTGATAAGTAAGGGATATGAGAAGGGTATTAAAGATACTAGATGCATAAGAACAAGAAATTTAAGATGGAAGGATGGATAGAATCTATTGGATTGATCTGGATTTGAACTAAAGGCACTCCCTCTGTCCTATGGATGTGTAGGAGCACATTTTATTTTAAATTTATGTTCCATGTTTTCATTCTTGGAGTCACAAAGCTACTACATGTGTTCTGTTTTTTGGCTAGAAAAATACATATAAATGGATATATACAATTGTGTAAATAATCACTTTTCTATTACTTACAGGAGTTTGTTTGGGAATGCAGTTGGCAGTAGTGGAATTTGCAAGGAACTGTCTGAACTGGCAAGGTGTGCACTTATCAGTGTTATTTTGTAGCTAAGTATCTGGGAGTCTGCCCCACTCAGCTTAGTAGAAATCTAAGTAAGCGTAAGTTCTGTTAAGTGAAGAAATGTTGACTTGCAGAAGGAGTTTGTTCTTAGCTGTATTCACCAATTAATCAGACTGAGGGAATAAAGCAAGATAATTTTATTCAGTAGGATTGTTGTATAAGAGGTTCGCTCCCTAGGCAAAGCATGACAGGAAGGAACCCAGAAAAATAATATTGTTTTTATAGGGTTACAGAGTTCTCATTATTTTTCAATAGATATTATTTATATTTGTTCATTTATTTGATTCAGTTTTGGTGTTGCATGACTGCCAACCAACACCATAAGTAAAGTTTCTATAAGCCAATCACAGACTATAAGTAATAAATTTTACTTAGATTTCAGCCTCCTTCGGTCCTCCTTTATCTTATCTCTAAATTTTTAAGGATCTTCTCCAGGCAAAGAGGGGATGTTGGTGCTTTAACCTGACTAAAGAAAACTGCATACCCTAGTGATAGGATTGGATTGCTAAAGCTTAAAACGAAACTCTGGCAACTGAAAAAGAAAATCTTTGATCATTCAAATAACAGGGTTATCCAACAGCCTTTCTGAACTCTTGATTATCCATGGGTATCTGCAGCTAACTGTGATGATGTCAGATGACTAAAAGCGTGTCATGATGCAAAATCTGCCTTTCATATTTGCATCACAATGTCATGTGCAACAATGGAAAAGGTGGAGCGCATAATGCACATTTTCTCACTTTAATTATCTGCTTTTCTTTCTACCTTTGTTGAGGTCACAATGGTTTAGGGGTGCAGAATTCAGGTGTATGACATAGGCTTGAAGTTCTTTATTGTTTATAGTGACTTTCAAGCACATCCTCAGAGCAAGGAGGCAATTGGGAAGTATTGTATTTATAGATGCGTATCTATTTGTGTTTGCTATCATTTATGAGTCTCTATCCACAATGTCAGTTAGGACATCATCCATAAATGTGTGTAGTCAGAATGTGCTCATTTCAGTGGTTTACTTTAGATTGTTAATCTAATATATTGTGTTGCATAATGTTTGAGGTAAGCTATGAAGTAATTGGTTAGCAAATTCAAGGCTAATATATTAAGTGTAATACTGAAAAATCAATGAGAAGAATATTTTAATCCTCAGAACTGACAATTAGATTTTACATCAGTATTTTAATTAAAATTTTGTTCTACAGATGCAAATTCAACAGAATTTGACCCCAATACAAAGAATCCTGTTGTAAGTATTGATTCCTCCTTGTGTTTAAATAGGTATTGGACTCTGTCCAGATTTGCTTATTCTTGATTAGACCTGTTGACTTTTGTGGACTAATCTTGCCTTAAATTTGATGAGAGGTCCAAATGACCTGATTTTCCACTTGTAACCATACTATTTTCTTTCTAGTTCTTGTTTTATTTTTCTTACTAGAAACTAAATAAGATTAATGTTTGGACAAAGCTGTTTAAAATATGTTGAACAATAGTAAATAAATACAGTACACCACCCAAAATTTTATTTTTACATCTACATAATTTAAAGCAGAACTTATGCCAGACCAGTTGCTTAAGAAGTGACAAACAACTATGAATGGATGCTTTTCTCAACTTTCAAGGTCACACATAACTGTAGAATAAGCATGCTCTACTTTTGTAAGCAAAGAAAATAATGAATAGTTTGGATGCGGTATACACCAAATTGAAGATAAAGAGTTTTGCTACTAAATATAGTACTTTTGGAAGCTTACCATTAACATTTATGTTTTATATTTTAAAAAATAACAGTTTAATAGATTGGATAGAGAAAAGTATTTTACTCAAGAAGTTATTAGACAGTAATCTAATATATTGTGCTGCATAATGTTTGAGGTAAGCTATGAAGTAATTGGTTAGCAAATTCAAGGCTAATAAAGAAAGAACAACATTACCCAGTGTATAACTAACCCATAGTATTAATCAGTACAAACAGGGTTGTGTCTGTTAGGTTGGAATGTAAAATAATCAATGGCTAGTCATTATAATATCTCTTGTGGTGAGAAAGTACTGACTATAAGTTGTGTAATTCCCAATTAATTGTATGACTTGGACATGTATAAACAGTCCCTAAAAGTTTGTTGGACTAGCTGTCAAGCCACAACCTTCATGATGTAGCTTGGTTGAGATGAGGTCTGGAGACATCTGCCTGACTCATATTTATTATGAAAATATTTTAGATTCACTCTTAAATCCATTAGGATTGACGTTTTACCAATCACCAGACATGTATGGTTTTAAGTCAATATCAGTCTTTATTCAGTATTTCAGTTTACTTTTACAGATTCTTTGCACAAATGTAAACATTTTATATGTTCATTATAGGTCAGTTCTGAGATCTTAAGTTTACTCTGCCTCAATCATCCTCTTCACAGGATTCTTTAAGAGACCAAACCAGATAGTCCAGTTATGTCTGATAGTCCACCTATACTAAGTAACTTGCTCAGCAGTCCCTTAAAATCATCAAAGCTGACTTGTCCATTGTTATCGGTATCAGCATATTTGGCAATATCATTGAGAGTCAGTGAACCCTGTATGTTTGGAGATAGAAAGTGACAATAAAGTCATTATTTTGTATGGTCAATTTCAGAGCAGAAGAAATGACAGAGTACATAGAATTTATGATTAACTTTCAGCTGAGTTTTGAAAGTTTATACACAAGATCAGTTTGAATAATTGGAATGAACAGTTTTATGACTGTATGCTGGATATATGTGTAAAAATGTGTTTGGCTTTTTTTTTTTTTAATATGGGTATTTTTTATAAAACCCACTCTAACTGTACATATGCCATAGGCCTATGTTTACTTTTTCAGCTTTTCCGGGTCCAACAGGGTGGCTGCTAGGGCACCTACTATTGAACATTTGGGGAGTCTCTGAGGAAATATTCAGTGACTTAAATTCCTAGAGCACATTTGTGTTGTTCCAAGTATTAGGATTAAAAAACAAAATATATGTATTATTAGTTATAAAGATGCTGCTAATAATATCTTTTGGTGATAACAAGGCCACCCATGCCAATGTACAAATATAAGATTAAAAATAATTCAATAATAGATTGTTTATTGTAACCAAAAAATACCAAAAGGAGCAGGGTTAAAATTTTGAATTTGAAAATTATCAAAGCTGGGTGAATTTATTTATTTGTTTGTTTATTTATTTAATTCAATTTCTATAGCCACCCATCTCAGACAAGTGACTCTGGGTGACGAATTTAAAATATTTTTGTTTCTTCTCATAAAAATTATCTGGGATAGAAGTATAATTTTTGGAAAGGTATTATACAAATAGTTTTTGCCATGTATTGTCGAAGGCTTTCACGGCCGGCATACGATGGCTGGTGTGGGTCTTCCAGGCTGTGTGGCTGTGTTCTGGAAGTTTTGTTTCCTAACGTTTCGCCAGCATCTGTGACCAGCATCTTCAGAGTGCAGGAGCACAGACAGGAGCAGTTCTCTCCGTGCCCAGGATGATGTGACCCTTTTGTGGGTATTTATAGAGATCTGAGGGGGGGAATATACACACATATTCTGACACCAAAACAAGCAGCCACTCAGTAACCCAAATCCCCCCAACCCCCCAATCCCCCGCTTCTCCCCCTCATATCTCTATAAATACCCACAAAAGGGTCACATCATCCTGGGCACAGAGAGAACTGCTCCTGTTTGTGCTCCTGCACTCTGAAGATGCTGGTCACAGATGCTGGCGAAACGTTAGGAAACAAAACTTCCAGAACACGGCCACACAGCCCGGAAGACCCACACCAGCCAGTTTTTGCCATGTTCCCATGTTGTTCTGGTCGTGGAACTTATTATATAGACTCTAAAATTATACTAGGCTGGATGAAGTTTTGTAGTTTTTCATTGGTGTCCATGAATTTCTTGCAGCTATTCTATAAGTCAATACAGCTCTTCCTTCTAGTCATTTGTAAAGAACAATCCTTTTCATGAAATTGTTTGTCCGTCTTCTCAAATAAGTCATTGTTTTAGTAACTGTATATCAGTCAACTTCCACGTCTATAATTATTTCAGTTCACAACATAATTTTAGAGATCATAACTAAATACACTGATTGATAATCCAATCAGCAGTGTTTTATATTTTGCTTAAGGAAAAGTTAATCATATGCTAGTTGAGAAACATTTTGACTGATAAATGCTCATTTTTGAAACTATGGCTTCATCTAAATTGCAACTTTTAAAATGAGAACAATTTTTGATAGCAAAAACAATAGACATTTTCAGTTCATCTGGATTAACTTTTTTAGAAAATAAATATATTTTGCTAAACATGACTTTCTCAAGTCAAAATTGGCATACTTTTCACATATTAGTAACTATAAATATAAATAGCCATTACAGAATAAATCTATCAGAGTCAAGTCTATATTTATTTCAGTGTTTATTACATACAAATTCCATAGAAATGGTATTATACTGAATGAGTCTCTTGTGTCTTTTAATTACTTATTTCCATGTTCCCATCTCTCCCCTTTTGCCCAATCACATTTGATTGACTGAATTTGGTTTATTTCAGAAAATGCAACAGACCCTTCATTAAGGTGCTATCTGAAAGGATTTGCAAGATTAGAAAAACATTAGGATAGGTATAATTGTCACTACAATTTTAGAATGACTTACCAAAAGATTTGAGAAGTGATCTTTCATCAAACTTTGAAGTCCAGAAATAGAAAGCAGATTAGAGCTACCTTCTTTCAGAGCATATTGTGTGAAAAGCTTTAAAAGTTCTTCACTATTAAATGTTTCCATGTTTTAGTGTACTGCAAAACTGTAACAAAAAAACCTGAAGTTTAATAATTGTAGGTAAAGGATACATCAATTCCATTAGATTTCTGATATTTGTCTATTTATGTCAATAACAATTATAATGTAGGATTCATTTTAACTTTTTAGTTTCATTTGTGCAAAAATAATTACAAAACAGTTGAAAAACAGGTAAAAGAAACTTCTAATATGTGAAAGAATATTTTATTTTCTACAGAACTTTAGCACTTAATTCTTTAAGTAGTTTTGCTAGGAAAAATAAAAATACCTTTTTATGATCAGTTCATTCTAAAAGTTTACATTTCTAGAATACATGCAGACATTTGTAAACAGATATATAAATCATATTTACCAAATCACCAAATCCAGAAGCCTTCCAAATGCAAACTGAAAAGCTCTTTATTTAGGCACCTTTTATAGGTTTTACCTTCTCCTACTCCACCCTGATTTTGAAATTTGCTTTTTGCTAAAGCATCTTGCTGACAGGTATTAAACATGTTATTACTTAAACAATTACTTACAAATATAGACACTATTCATCCCACCCACATGTCTGGCTGAAGTATGTAATGTTTCAGAGGTAAATTTGGTAACAGCGTAGTTATAGTTAGATATTGCTGGATGGGACACTGTTACATTTTTTAAAGCTTCCCACACTTCATTAGATTTTCAAATTGTTTTGGTTTGGCTGTATATTAAAATTTCTACTTTATCCTTTACCTACTATTAAAATTATAGGAAAAAGATATATCAGTTTCTTTTGCCCCATTCATACCTGTAACTTGGCTCTCTCTCATATGGATATGAAATGCCAGACTTTTCTATATTACATAGTTTAATACATGAAGGTATCGTGAACTCCCATGTTCTTTGGAATTTTCTGAATGGGAGTAGCCTTATAAAGATTATAAAGATATCAGATAATAAGATGGTTCTTTCTTAGATGGATTGGCATGTAAACAATGAAAGGTTTCAAACAACTGTTCCTATTGTATAATTACATCTATTAAAAATAGCAAGGAAAAAGTTCCTAAGCGAATACTCTGTCATTAAAGAAAGCAATTCTTGTCATTACAGGCATTTCTAATGGAATTAGAAAGACATAATAGACCATTCTTTTGCTGACTAATTCATTTATAAAATGTTGGTCAGTCATTTATAAAATGTTAAGCTGATCTGTGTTATGGATCCCCAAATATATTTGGACTGATGGGCACATTAGAAACTTTAAAAGCTGCCAAGGGCACTCTTCACTGCCATAGGGAAGAGGCTGGCTCATTGACAAATAATTGCTGGGTTGGACTTGACAGGTCACAAAACAATGTGTGAAAATTTGGGATTCAATTTTTATCTCTTTCTCTTCTGTCATAACTTTTCATTCTACTTATTTGTATCTCTGAACAATATTTTGAATACATGCTGTCATATATTTTTATTTATCCTTTTCTGATCATCTACTTTGCTGGAAGAACTTCAAAGAAAGGTACTATAACTTTGAAATTATTTGAAACTCCTTTTATGAAATGTTATCAGAAGACATAGGTCACTTAGCAAAAGAAGATGATGACAAGGAAGAAGCCACCTGAAATGTGTGTTGTGCTGGATATTGGAGGATTTGTAGATAGGAAGAAATTATTTAGAGAGAAACAACAGGGACATATCGTCTGGTAATAAAATTAGTTTTCAACTTTAATTATGTTGTATAACCTGTTAAAGCTATGCTTCATTGGTTAGAGTGTTGATCTTAGTAGATTTGATTTCAAGTCCAATTAAAGTATACTTTACTGAGGTGAGATCATATATAAAAAAAGAATAAACTCAAGTTCAATAACCATCTCTTGTTTCCTGCTGCCTGATTCCTCCTAGGTCCAAAGGAAACCTAAGCTATGATGAGTTGAACCAGAGACAGACACTTACCTTTCTTTTGAGATGTAGTTAGCAGGTTTGGAAACATCCAGGCAACAAATTGTTAACACTAAGGATGCACGTGCTCTTGAACCAGTGCTATGTATGCGTGATCCCCCATCACCACTGGTGCTCATCAGCTCAGCTACTTTATTTGTGTGATAAAGTATGCTTTAAGTTATTTTTCTTTTGCTATTTTGGAATGCTTGTGGCATGATGGTTTCCCACCGATGGGAATTGTTGCATTGTCACATTTCCTAGTAAAGTATAGCCTCTTTTCTTAACGTGTAGAGGACCAGCTACCATAGCATCTTTTCATAGCTCTTTAAAAACATCAAAATATATTGGACACTTTGCATTCCTACTTCAATAGGTACTGCTGTGAATTTTTTGAGAAGTCACCAGATTAATATACACAATATGAAATAAAAATGACAAGCAGGTCTAGGGAACTGACTGCTTTTTTTGAATTGCAATCTCCAGTTGGTCAGCTGGAGGGAAAACTGATTGGCTCACAGCATTCTCAGCATTTCAGGAGTTGATGCCTCAGAGACAACTGTGGTTTGGCTTCAGATGGTTTGAAGGAATCTGGAAATGGAAACGATGGTCGTGTGGAAATGCCGCAAACTGCAACTGTTTATGTGAGAGGAACTGATAGTTTCTGTAAATGCTCTCTGCTTGAGATTAAATTACTGGATGCAGAAGGGAATCTCAGTTTATTTTGGCAATGAGGGAACACTACTATAGTTGTCTTATGCATGTCTGGGCACTGATTTGTTGATAAGTGCTGTGTGTTATATCTAACCTGCATCTGAACACCTCCACATTTCTCATAAGGTGCATGCTTATGAATTGGGTGTGTGCATTATATCCAGGCAACTGAATGCCTTGCCTGAAGTGTTAGGATATATCATTCTTAATTTCCTGAAGAGGAACACATGAGCTTTTATTCTTTCATTTCTTACATATTTGCTTTAGCTTTGTTACTTGACAACATCTTTGAAAATGTACTATTTAGTTGCAGACTGTTGTTAACTTTATATGCTCTGAATCTTACATGCATTGCTGTGCGTTATCCTGTCTACTTGTAATGATATATGTCTTCCAAGCTGAATAAATAAATGCGTTAGCCAAGATTTATTAGCTCATCCACAAATGTGGCTCAAACACTAAGAAATGTGGACTTGTTGGAAACCACAGTGGTTTCAAGGAGATTTTAGTCACGAAAAAGGAGCTTCTATTAAAACAAAAACAAAAAACCAGGAATATGTAATATAACAAATGTTAAACATTGAGTAGGTTTTATCCAAATTCCCCACCCAATAAATATCCTGGAGTCTTGCATTTTTTAAAACTATAAAATGTTAGTAATACAATGAACCAACTACACGAGATTAGAAAATGTTTCTTATAGTTTGGGGTAGGTTTTTTAATATCTCAACATATGTAGCCCAAAGAACTACATGTGGTGGTTTATTTCAACAAGCTAAACTGGATGAGACCTGGTTAGTCTTTGATGAAAACCCATGAAGAAATCCCAGGCCTATAAGCTAGACTAGATAGACAGACAGACAGACAAGGCAATAACAAACTACTTCAATACTGTTGCTAAACTATATCAATAACACAATACAAAGCTTGAATAACACAACACAAAGTTCCTATATAGATCTGTGTAATATTCCATAATAGTATGAAATACTATACATGGGTTAACCAATGAGCCATTAATTAGTCTTAACAGCATCAGCTTGCTGACCTTTCAGATGATTTGATTATTTGTGTTCAAGAGATGCCATCAGCTGCTTTGGGGTATCACTTGGATGTCATATTCCAGATGCTGCTGTTAGTTTAATATTATTCCATTCTTCCAGATACTTCTCAGCTGGAGAATACCTTTTGTCAATTACATGCTCACCATCTGTTTTTATTAAATCAGAGCACAAATATTAGCTTGTTGATAAAGATAATAAAGCCTCCATAAGAGAAGACAGATTCTCTATATTTTAGTGGGATTTATGACACGTCTCCTTTGTATTTTAGCAATTATTCAGTCTCTGATAAAGCAATTAGATAGGCAGCTTATATAAATGAATGATGTCATTCCACGTTTTCCAGAAAGAGAATGATTTTCCTAGATTCTGTGCACAAATTTAGACTGATTTTACAGCAGAGACTTCCCATGTTATCCCAGGTTACTCCCATGCTACCGGAGGAGAGCTATTTTTAATGAATCCCAGATTTTTTTCCAGCCATTTTTTTGCAATAATGCAAAAAAAAGGGGGAGGGAGTTTGCGGGCACTTCTGAAGTTTATATGATACCTCCACTGGAGCAAATTCCTGTGTTGTAAAATGTCCCTCGAGAGCCAGTTTGGTGTAGTGGTTAAGGCTCCAAGCTAGAAACCAGGAGACTGAGTTCTAGTCCCGCCTTAGGCACAAAGCCAGCTGGGCAACCTTGGGCCAGTCACACTCTCAGCCCTAGGAAGGAGGCAAAGGCAAACCCGTTCTCAAAAACTTTGCCAAGTAAACTGCAGAGACTTGCCCAGGCAGTCGCCAGGAGTCAACCCTGACTCAAAGGCGTGCACACACACAAAATGTCCCCCTCTGAGTTAATATGTAGCTCTTTTGTTCTGTTCCCATTTCTTTGGGCTTAGTTAGTTGCAACATAATAGTATAAAAGGGCCGGGCATCCTTCAGAAATGATTCTGAAAAAATGCTCTGGAATTCTTAGGAGCACAGTACCTCTGTGCTACTACTTAAAGTAGTCCATTTTTTTACAGTTTTCTGAAGAAGCCTGAAAAAATACGTAGTTGCTTTAAAATCACAGAGTAGGCTCTGTAAAGCAGCTGCAATGTTTGTTCATTTTTGTTGATCTCATGCAAGCCTTTCTCAGTATTCTTCTGGCTGTAAGAGCAGGATAAGAATGTGGTAAATAAAAAGCAATCTTTAACGCACCTTGGAAGTGTGGATGTTCATAACAGTGCTCATTTAAGTCCTCTTGAATGGTTGGATGTTTGAATAAGTGTCTGCTTTCCAGGGAATGGTATAAACTAATTGTCTTACAGGGCAACCTGTATCTTTTGGCCAACAGTTGCATTAGGAATTTTGAGATGATGTCGTGAATGCTGTGGCTGGAAGCGTGTGTAGGTGTGTGTGTCTTGATGAAAAAAATGGTTGTGTTGATGGCAAACCCAGTCACAAATGTAGGATAGGACAGACAGAGTGCCAAGGGAGAGGCTGTTCTTGTAAACATCACTACAACAGGCATTACATTGGGAATGCAAGCCTTATATAATTCACGTGGCATTAGCATTTCATTATAAGATAGTACATGAAATGAATGTTTGTTGAGGTGGGATAAGCTAAAATTTGTATTGTATTATCAACCGTTAGCATAGGAATAACTAAGCTGTAGTTAGCATAGGAATAACCTATGCATAGGAATCAACCGTTAGCATAGGAATAACTAAGGTGTACAGATTCACTAATCTTCCACTAACGTTCCCTGCTTTCCATTAACTTTCCCTACTCCCTTCATAGTTACAGCAGGAGGAGTCTGGCAGCACGTTTTTTTTTTTTTGGACAGATTTTATAAGATGTAAAAGGCATAAGCAGTTTTGGGCTCCTGTAGACTCATGACTTTCCTACAATGTTTCAACAGCAATATGTGGCTTATTTTAGCTGTAGTTATTTCATAAATTCTGAGAAATGTGTAAGAATTAAAACACTAGACAGAAAAGGGTGCACTAAAACCTTGATTTACAGGGCTAATAGTGGAGAAAGATATCTATTAAAGCAGAATATCTTTGAAAAGGTAAATAAGATTGTATTTATTTATGTATTTATTTACTTATTTGTTTAGCCAAAACAAAGCCCACACTTTTACATGAGATAACCAAGTTTGTTTACTGATTAGTTTGATGTGCCCAATTTTAACTGAGGCTTGTAAGATGGTGCTTATATATGATTATTTTCCAAATAGCATATAAGTGGGGGTGATGAGATGAGACTTCATGATCAGAGGAAGAGTCGGTAAAAAAAAATCACATCAACACAACTTTATTAGGGGAATTGGCAGCGCTCTTGCTTTGTGTCATCATCTGGTATCCAGGTTCTCTGTCATTCTCTAGTATTGCGTCTTACCTCTTCTGTGGTATTCACTGACTTCCTTTCCTTCAAATTGCAAATTTTAATCAATGAATTAAAGCAGTTTTTCTAATCATTTGCCAATATTGGTATTCGTTTAGCTTGCCAAGGTGCAGTGAATTGAAAATTGCTGACGAGGACAGCACATCCAGAAAACCTTAGAAACTATAAGCCAGTTTCTATGGTTTTCTGGATGTGCTGCCTTCTTGTGCCCCTTTCTTTGTCAGATTCATCCTACAACAGCTATCAGTTTATCCCAAAATCTCTTGCTATAAAATACATATTTCAGTTGCCAGAATAATCCCCTGGGCCATAGGCTGGGTGATTGAAGTTGTATTTTTTTGGCAAAAGCATGCACTTAAATTTTACATCTTTTATTCACAATTTTTTTGGATGAGTGAGAAAACTGTCCACAGTTAGAGCGTTTACATGTTGACAGGATATTTTCAATGCCTCATTTTGATATCTTCTGACTTCTGGGACAAAGAGATTGAAGAATCAGCCCTGAAATGTCCTGAGACAAACTGTGAATCATAATATGCAACTAAGAGTTGATGTGTTCTGAATTTCAACACTTTGGGATGGCATGACTTATTAACTATGATTATCATTAGTCTTGGCAATCCCCTAGAGTTTGCACAACATAATGTTAAGATCCTTTCCTGAACTTTTATCCTTCCATTGATGTTTCATGTTCAAGTGTCTGAGTTTTCTTGGGAATGGACGCTAGAAAAAATGTTCTCTGGCAATTTGTGGCAGTACAAGGCATTCATCACTGCTTAGTTTCTGCAGACTTTTCCTGCCTGAATCTACCCCCTTTGTTGTGACATTCAAAACTTTTGGATGTTTTAATTTGCATTTATAGGCAGATTACGTAATCATCACAGCCATCTATCACTGGCTTTGAAACTTACATTCATGTGATTTACTATTGTATTAACTGCTGATCTTAGTTCTGCTCCATGTACATTAACATCATATTAACCACTTCATCACTTCTTCATTGAGTGCTGTTTTCAGAACCATTTTCATATATTCTCTTGCCCCAATTTCATCTGTTTTATTTACTTTAGCATTTACTTTATTTATTGAATTTGTAGGCTGCCTCATTCCACATGATTCTGGGTGGCTTTATACAATTAAAACACCAATAAATACAAAAAGGCTTTAGCAATAAAGCTAGCATCTATTCAAGGTGGAAAAAAAAAACCCAAACAGTTTCTCAACATTCCCAGAATCTGTCCATCCACTTAATCCAAGGCCTCTGGGAAAAGTCAGTTTTTTAAAAAAAGTTTGAAGATGGGTAAGGTAGGAACCATGAAAATCTCCAGTGGGATTTTGTTCCAAAGGGCAAGTGCTGCAACAGAGGCAGCCAAACTCCTGGGTCCTACTAGATGGCCCTGCTTAATTTAGGGGATCCAAAGCAAGCCAGCCCTATCAGAATGCACAGGAAGGACAAACATTATGGGGAAGTGACAGCTTTTCAGGTAGCTAGCCCCTATGCCATGTAGGGCTTGATAGATAATAACCAGGACCTTAAATTGCACTTGGAAGTAAACTGGTAGTCAGTGCAGATCATGCAACAGAGGTGTTATATGGGCACAGTGATACTTGCCCATCACTGCTTGTGCTGCTGCATTCTGGACCAACTGTAGTTACTGAGTGGTCTTCAAGGGCATCCCCATGTAGAGCGCATTGCAATAGTGTAACTGCAGGATGACCAAGGCATGGGTGGCCATGAGTAAGGCTTCCCAATCCAGGAAAGGTACAACTTGATGCACACACTATGCTTCTAGAAAGGCCTTCCTAGACATAGTTGCAACCTGCTGCTGGAGGAGGAGCTGAAAATCCAGGAAGATCTCCAGATTGCACACCAATCCTGAGTGAGGTAATGCAACCCTGCTCAGGATCAATGATAAAAGGTCCCCAATATTGGGAGAGCCAAACATCCACAGCCAGTCAGTCTTGCTAGGGTTGAGCTTAAGCTTGTTCTTCCCCAACCAGACCTTACAATCTCCAGGCATTACATCAAGACCTTGAAAACTTCACTTGGTCAGCCAAGGATTGAGAGGTACTGCTTAGTATCATCAGCTTACTGATAATACCTGACCCCAGATCAAAGGCTGACTTCCCCTTGTAGTCTCATGTAGATGTACAACTGGAGGACAGAAAGCATTGGGCCCTGAGGCACTCTGCAAATCAGGGGCTTTGGTCTCAACCTCTCCCCTCAGCCAATACTAACTGGAACCAGCCTCAGATGAGGAGAACCATTAACATCATGCTCCCCATTCCCACTTCTTGCAGCTGGTTCAGAAGAATAGCATGTTTGATAGTATCTGCTGAGAGATCAAGGAGAGCCAGGATGTTAGGACCACCTGGTCATCAATAAGTGCAACCAATGTCATCTCCATACTGTGTCCCTACCTGAAACCCAACTGAAAAGGTCCAGATAATTTTACTGCAAAAATACTTCCTCAGTTTATCTTTTGATTTATGAATATATGACTGTTTTTTTTACACCATATTCTTCTCTAACATTTGCAGAGGGTACCAGTGACTCTAATTTTTGTTTTACGCTCAAATTTACACCTTTTCTTTTTCTACCCTTCCCTTTGAAGCTATTATAGGTTAAATACATTGTTTAGAAAATATTTAAAAAGAATACAAACATCAGTAAGAACAAACTTCAACATGAAAGATGCCAAGATTAGCACTAACAGTACCAGATATGCTCCATGTGTAGAAAATCTAGTTCTTGCAAAAAAAGAAAAAAGAAAAAGCAGAGAAATAACCACTGTCTGTACAGTATTGCTAAAAAAAAAAAAAAAAAACTTTGTCCAGTATTTGGAAGTAAAGTCCAAATTCAGATTTTGTCTGTGGCATCTGAAGTCTGCTGAATGGAGAGTTTGTTAAATCGAGGTTGTTTGATTCAGAATTGTTAATTCTTTACAGCTAATAACTATAAGTACACAACAACAACAACAAAAAGGGAATCTGCATAGTCCTTTTACCATGGGCTAGTTTTTTGCAGTTGAGAGAGAGGCTGATTTTACTTCATTTTCCTGAGCTTGAATTCAGTATAGGTGAAACTGTAAGGTTTCTACAAACTTACAACTCTAATGTTCACATTTCTATTTACTGTTTCTTTCTGTTACTTATATATTTTTTCATAGGCTTTTTAGCTGAACATTTAATATACTCTATATTGTATCTTTACACTAGATTCAGGGCTGTAGTTGAACAAAAGTGAGAAGTTTTGAGTGCTGCCTTTGTGCTATTTCTCCTCTTTCATCTCCCATCCAAGCCATTTTACATCAAACAAATTATTCTTTTTCACCTCAAATGTAGGCATTTTGTCTAACTCTGAGGTGAGTCCTGTGGTCTTTCACATCTGCTGTTCATTTAATGAAAGAAATGTTATGTATAGGCTTGACTCAGTGTATAAGAGTATTTTGGAGAACGAGGCAGCATACATTATTGAGATGTTTTTATAAATATAATCTCATGCCTCAGAAGGAATGCCATTTCTTATTTTACAGTTGTTAATTCATAGCCTTATTTTTTTCCTTCCAAGTAATTGTAACGTGTTTCTTATATGAGCATATTATTGATGTGCTCTTCCAAGTTTGGCTATAGCATCCTCAAACCCTTCAGAAAAGACCTCATCACCATTATGTCCATTTCTTTCAATATGGCACCTTTACATGGGACCTAAATTTGTGTGTGTGCATTGTGTGTGTGTGTGTGTTTATTGTTATAAATTTTAGTATTTCAAATTAGCTGTCTGGAAAGCAGCCCTTTTTAAAAAATAATTATCCCAGGTACTTGTGCAGTCTATTAAAATAAATCAATCATTCTCAACAAAATTTTTAATAAAAGCACAGATGGAACTCGCTTTAAAAAATAATGGGGCTAGGAGAAAGATTAGTCTTCCCTCATGCTGCCGATGGTGGCCCTGATTTGTATTAATTATTTATTTTCCATTCGGGAAGTTAAAAACTACTAGCACAGTACAATAATACAGGTTTTCCATATTGTCTAATTTGTTGTGGATGGATTTATGTGTTGTTGCTTCATAAAATGTCATTTAGGTGGTGGGATTAGAGAAATTGCATATCTAGCAAAATTGTATGGATACTCTTTCCAGATCAAAACATTTGACATAGCAGAACATCTAACAATTAATTGTGTATTGTAAACATCAAGTTTGTACACTTATCTGTTGGCATGAATTCTGCCTACAGAAGAAGCATTGGATGCCTAAAAATGGCATCTAATTTGGTCTAAACCAAAAATATACAGACTCTTCCCTTTGAAAACAAAAAAACAATATCCTCCAATAAACTATAATTTAAGGACCTCTGATTCCAATTCCAAATTAAGGACCTCTGATTCCCCCTGCACCTATTTCTCAGAAATTCAGCAAACTTCATCTTTTCAGAAGCATCTACTATTCCTATGAATTTTCTTGTGCTTCTGTTAAAAAGCAAAAACTTACAGCTTTTTGTGTTTTGCTTATGTATAATCAACAAGAAACACAAATCCTACTTCACTCAGGATTGCATGTCAGGTTGGTCCATATTTAGTTGGGTTATGTCCTGAGTCGTCATTTGGCCAGAACAAAATCTTATGGTCACTAATTTTACTAATAATCTCCTTTGTACCAATTCCTTTCTTTTAGATTTTATCTCCAATACAATTTTAGCAGAAGTCAAAGTTAGCAAATTGGTGCTACAAATTTAGAAGCAAATGTCCTTGAAACAAATATATGGAGGATCATTCTAATATGCTCATTTAGATTGATTCCAGCTGAAGAAAAGTAGTGGAAACCTCCCTTCCTTCCCAAAGGTTTTCTAAGCACAAGTAGAAGACATAAGACATTGTGGTGTCAAAGATTGAAGTAAATATTATACAAACAAATGAAAATATGAGAGATTCCTTCATGAACAAACTGAAATGTGACAATTGGTTCCTTTAAATGTGTACTTTCTTGTTTGATTGTTCTGATCGCCTTTAGACATGGTAGGCAAGGTTTACTACAATGGATGTTGTCATTAATTGGTATGTTTCTACACATTTTTTTTTTCCTAAATAAAGCAACTTTGGATTCTACTTTGGATATACCTGGAAAGTCTTCCTAAATTAATTATTTCAGTTCACAATGGAGTAGGTTAGATTTAGGGTTACATTCTTTTGAAGTCTACTTTCTGACAATAGTTTCTTTCGTAAGTGTGTTGGCTATCTTAGAGTACATGTGATAATGTATTTTTTGAATGTATCTAAATTATGAAGGTACAAAAAAAAATAGGCACAGTTTAACCCCATAAACATTATCCAAAAGAAACTATGCAGAATGTGAAAATTATCGGAAATCCTAAGTGGACTTGAAGGGAAACTATTGCAGCATCCAGTTAACATAGACATGGGGCAAAGAAGAGTTTTTTGCCTGTTTATTTCTTCTGGAAGAACACCCAGCTGCCAGTACATTAGAAGGGTAATGAGAAAATTAGAGAGTTCAAGTCAGAGCTTGTCCTTTTAAAAGGTTTAATTGACTCATTTTTGTCTTATGCGTCAGGAATGCACAAGTCATCTTTTAAACTATATGCATGTAAATGTAATTCATTGGACAATGTCGGTAGAAATATTTTAATGATTTTAAAGCCAGTGTTTATTTATTTACCATTAATATCCCATCTTTCCTCCTATAGCTTAAATTGGCTGTGTATGTTAGTTCATCTTCTAATTGTTTTTTATCCCATTGTGTTGAGAAATAATTACTTGCCCAATGTCATCCAGTGAGTGTCCAAGGCTAGCCCCAATTCTCATCTAACGCTTAACTTGTGATTGCATCCCTGAACATTTGGCATATTATGGAAACAGCCATGATCTTAATCAACATAATTTGGCAGACATTTGAATGGCATTTTGCATAGCATAGAGATATTTAGAGTCACAAGATTTCTTAGTCTTAATCAGAAACTGACATTAGCAAAATCTCTCTAGTTATCAATAATGACCAACACAATTACTCTTTTGAAAGAACATGAAGCTGTGAATTTGCAGCTTTGAAAACTGCAGAGTTAAGTACTGATGTCAAATGATTTGGTACTGGGCTGCAAGTGTCTGTTTTAAGTGAAAGGGAAGCTATAAATAGAGAAGCTGATTTTCAAACATGGCCAAATAAATTTGAAAATAGGTATGTAACTAAATCAAAATTTGCACTATTTTATTATGAAGAGTAAAGGCGCTGCTAGGAGTTTCAGAAGCTAACAGAGTACAGTGTAAATAAAGTAGTGGTTCTGAGTTAACTGCAGCAATAAACTGTTTTTGTGTTTCTTGAGACCATCTTGTACAAGAATGTCAAACCTCTAACTTTTGAGAAGTTCCCCCCCCCCCGGGAAAAGAGATTTCTTGAAAAGTTCAAGTACAGTGGAACCTTGAGTTATGAATTTAATCCGTTCCGTGACTCTGGTTGCAACTCGAACTGGTCGCAACACGAGGCAAATTTTCCCATAAGGTTCAATGTAATTACCTTTAATCCGTTCCGGCGTCTGCGGACCACGCGTCAGGGGCGGAAAAACGGCCGCGGACCATGCGGCAGGGCGGAAAAATGGCTGCAGACCATGTGTCGGGTGGAAAATGGCTGTGGACCACATGGAACGGGCGGAAAATGGCTGCGGATCATCTGTCACCAGCCTAGCACTGAGGTTCCAGCCACCACTGTATATGCTCATGGATAAGAATACTCCAGGCCTTTTATGAAGGTTTCAAGTTTAGTCCTGCTTTTCTAGCAACTTTTCTATCGCCCTCTATGTTATCCAAATGAAGAATAAAGCAGAAGGACATGGGTGGCCATCAGAAGCCACAGTGGGTCCATGATATTGAGTAAATGTTGCAATTACATTATTCACATTATCTGCATGATTACATCATGGCACTTGTAATGCCATTTGCTGTTCTTTACCCTGTGTGGTTACTCATGCCAAAAGAAGACTCAGAAACAAATCCTGTTCTATGTTGTTTCTGTTCATATGCATAGGTGCTTCACTGGTACCTGTTGAAGCTCATTCCATAATCTTCGTTAAGGTTTGAGATCAGATTGTAGGATCATGCATCTGCTACTTACACCCACTATGGACAATGGCATGAATTCCCTCTGCTCTCGTTAACTATACTCAGCTTTATGTTGACACCATCCTTAAGCAAGCATTGTTAAATCTTAGGTCTCATTAAGTCCTTGTTATCATTAAGGTATGTGTTAAGTCAGGTTTAAAATCAAGGTGAGACAAAAGCAATAATGTAAGGAGGGCTAGATCAAGACAGTGTCCAAACCTTAATCTTGCTACCAATCCCGGAAGTGTGGTTGAGTTACATGAAGCATGTGTGTTTCATCTCCTGTTAACTTAAACTTGGTTAATCTTGATTTGGTTTGGTAAAATTGGTTCATGTTGGTTCATGTTCAATGTGATTTATTTCACAGTGCCTTAGCTTAATGGGATTCACCTGTAGATAATCTAATCTAGATAATTTCCTAATCTGTGCACATTTTCAAGGAAGCTTTATGCAGTAATCACCGTACTTTGCAAGCAGAAGCTCTGTTTTGAAGATATGGAGGAAAAAAGGACACGTGCTGTAATTCAGATCTAGAGAGGCCTTCTAGTAATCATTCAATCATCCAGACAGAGGGAAGAGCTTTTTCAGTAGAAGATGTCCTCTGGAGGGAGGATCAACTATTACTTAGTTTACTATTGTTTGAATACTGAAAACTTCCTCATTTTCCCAGGCTTTTCAATATTGCTATGTTTTAGCATTTTAACTATTTTAAGCTGCTGTAAGTAGTTATTGACTGGAATGTATTATTGTACTTTTATTTTATGTTTAGATTGTACTGTAATAATTTATATTTTTAATATGTTTAAGCTACTCTGAAAATGCTGATTGGCCATTGAGTGGGTTAAGAATAAATTTTGGGAAGGAAAAAATACATGATCATTCTAGATGGTGGATGTCAACTATTTCCAAGCCCTCCTCACCAATCCCCCACCCCCATGCTGGTATCTTCCAGAAAGAATAAATGCTGTATTCCTTTTCTTTTATTGGACATCATTCAATATAGCAGAAGTCTCATTATATCATAACCAGTCTGTGAACATGAAAAGTATAAGGGTGCATAACCATCTGTGGTTTGATTCATACAAAATGCTGTTATAGCTTAGTTTGTTTATTTTTAATCCACCAATTGTGTGTGTGTGTATGTGTGTGTGTGTGTGTGTCTTTGAGTCAGTGTTGACTCCTGGTGACTGCCTGTTTTCTTGGCAAGGTTTTTCAGAAGTGGTTTGCAATTGCTTGCTTCCTAGGGCTGAGAGAGAGTGACTGACCCAGGGTCACCCAACTGGCTTGGTGCCTAAGGCAGGACTAGAATTCATGACCTTTTGGTTTCCAGCCTGGTGCCTTAACCACTACATCAAATCAGCTTTCTAATTATGGGTTAGCATTGTATACAATGAATAAATGTGTAACAATCCATACTTAACACTTCCTGCTTAACATGTGTTAAAGTAACCTATTACTGAGTTTATACACATAAAGCTAAATTATTGTTTCCTTTAATTATAATTTTTTTAAATTAGCAATAATGAGTGGATTCTCATGTAGCATGGACCTATATGGTTTACAAATCACAGTAAAATGGTTTGCAAAACTTGTTAAGCTAAAGGTGAACAAAAGTTATGATTCAGTGTAATGTGTGAATCAAGATTGTGTGGGATAAAGAATATAACTCTCACATGTTACATACTTATGAAGAACAGAAATTAGTGTTCAGGATTTAAAAAATTTTTTTTTGCTCTCTAAATAAATCTAGAAGATTACAGAAATTTAGAATGTTACAGTGGCAGCTACTGATGTGAGGATTATCTTTCACACATTATCTGAAAGTGTTCGGTCACATCATTAATGGTCCATTAATGATGTGACCGAACACTTTCAGATAACACTTTGGTATTATTTTTGAAATGAACCATATACTCTGCATTTAAATCCAAAGAACTTTACAGCTGTAGTCAGAACTTTACTGTGCCATTTAGTGTCCTTTAGCTTTTAAAATTATTTCTGAGTAGCAGTGCATAGGATTGTAATATAAAATTAAAACGATCAAGACTTCTGAAACATTAGCCAACCAGAGTCATGCATTTTGAGATGGACATCGAAAAAAATAAAATATAACATGGATAATACTTCATATTCTACTGCTGCTTTGGAACAAATCATACTCCAGTATGAATATAAATTAATATTATTATTTCTATATATAAAGGAATAGAACTGATTATTCAGACTCTTCCAGGATAATGTTTACCTTATTGATTTTGGTGATAAATAAGTTGCCGGTGGAGCCTGGTTTTATTCTATAGAGTATGTCAATAGAAATACAGGTAGATTTACAGACACATATTTCAATTATGTGTTTGGTTTGTTCAAAACATAAATGATGCAAAAATGGTTTTTCTTTCTTCAGGTCATTGATATGCCTGAACATAATCCTGGTGATATGGGAGGAACAATGAGACTAGGGAAAAGGAAAACTATCTTTAAAACAGAAGACTCTATCTTAAGTAAGTCATAACATCTTTGGCTGAATCTTTTGCTTTTATGTTCAAATCATATCATAGAATCTTGTTCAAATATATACTGTTTTAAGCATAACATTAATTTCATTCAAAATGTCTTAAATCCTAATTGTAACTGCTATTAAGTTTCTACTTTCAGAAACCATTAGCAAATTTTAAGACAGATATAAAATGATTGCAGGATCAAGTTTCCCTTCACATTAGGATTTTGAAGGATGTAGTAGCAGCTACTTATGGCTGGTGCTTTCTACAAAAGCTTAGTTTGCGAGACTGTGATAGAAGCAACATCTCTACCACTATCACCATGCAAGTAGCAGAAAAATTGAAGCATAGGAACAAGGTACTACTTTCACTTTCTGGTAAATAATTGATCAAGGACAAACACCCCTCCTATCCAAAAGTAGAATGAAGAAAGGAACAGATCAGTGGCAACAGAAGAATTGGGTTCATTAATAAGCAAAGTCAAAATTCATTTCCTGCCACAGAGTTCCAAAATCTCTGCTTGTAGTCTATAACTATGTAAGTTGTTTTGGACAACAGTCACCCATCTCCAACCTTTCCTTTTGGGAAAGGGTGTTAAGGTGGTAGAGATGCATCAGTTTACAATTGTTCTGCTTCTTCCAGAGTGGATGGTTTCATTCAGTGTTGTCAGGGAGAGGTTGAACACTTTGGGCTTTCCTATTTTGGCTGCCTTAGGCTTGGCTCTTTCCCCCATTCTTTTTAAAATTTATATGAACCCACTGAGAAGGACATTTGTCAGTTGGTGGTGAGGTATCATCAGAATGCTAAGTATATAAGTATACTTGTATATCTCTAAGCCAGGTCTAGCAGATGTGGTGGAAGCCTTGACCCAATGCCTGAAGGCTGTGAAGTACTGAGTGGGGCAGTATAGGCCAAACAAGAAGGTGTTATGTGTTCACAAGCCTTCAAATTCCAGGGTAGCTCTGCCTTTAATTCTGGACTGGGTTGTCCTATTCCTGAAGGAGCAGGTGCACATTTGGGCAGTCCTTCAGGACCTAAGGCTCTTACTAGGACAGCAGGTAGAGGCTATGGCTAGGAGAATCTGCCCAGCTTTGGCTAGTGTACCAGTTACAACCTTTTTTGGAGTGGAATTCTCTAGCCAGGTGTAAAAGCAAAGGTGTGCAGGAGCCATTAAGGGAGAATAAAAGACAACTTGGTCCTTTTATTCCATAAGGGGAAGGTATGAGAAATAAACTCAAAATAACCCCACCTTGATTCTCTTTGGTATAAGAGGGGGCAGAGAAAGACTGGCAGGCTTTCAAAGTTGTGTTATTATGCCCTACAACAATAAAGTAGCATTCCTGTAATCCTTGCAATGTCTCTTTCCTGACATAACCTACCTCATAGGGCTGACATAACGGCAGCTCATATCTTTATCATCTTGCAAATGGATTGCTGCAATTCACTTTATTTGGGACTGCCCTTGAAGACAATTCAGAAATTACAACTGGTACAAAATGCAGCTGCCCACCTACTGATTCTGTGAGCCAGCACAACAGAATCATACAAATATTGTTTGAGCTGCAGAAGCTACCAGGAAGGTTCTGTGTCCAGCTCAAGGTTCTGATTGGGTGCTTGTTACTTTGGGACCACCTGCTGCAGGTAGAACCTACCTGTCTAATATGCACTGGCTGATAGGGGATTCCACAGATTCCCCTGGGGATGAGAGTCATAGCTCCTCACTTTGGAATAGGAGTCCCAGGCTGTTCAGAAGCATTAGGTGAGGTAGGATACAAATAACTCTGTAAATATAAAATTGAATAAAATCATTGTGAAGAACATAGTCCATATCTCCAATTATTAGGTTTTTGAATTTAACATGAACTTGAATTGAATAAAATATATTTTGCTAGTCTGTTGTCTTGTTGGAGTTGTATGTCTGTATTCTCTTCTTAGAATGAGGACTTTGCAGATTTTGAACCAAGCGGGAGTCAGAAAAAAATATCTGGTTTAGAAAGATTAGATTTTCTAACATAGATCAGTGGTCCAAAATACATTGCAATCTAATTTATTTCCCAGCCAATCTCCTTTGGTTTTTTCCCCCCTAAACTTTGTTTTCTAGGTCCTCTAGAAATCAAGCATAGTTTCTGCTTTATTATTGTTGATATATTACATATTTGTTCAAATATTTCCTGTTCTTGAACAAGACTACATTCACATGAAAGCTGATTTAAAAAAGAAATCTACCAACATTATGGTTCAATAAATATAATGTGAATCATTCGAGTTATGAACTTGGCAAATGCCAAACCTATTAACATTCTTCTTAATGTTTATTGAAGAAACCATAATTAACTGGGTCACTAAGCCATAAATATGGTTTAGAAACTATAAGGGCTAAGTTTGCACAACATACTAAATAAACAATCTTTTATCTCATGGTTCATTGGTTCACCTAAGTTAGAACTGGTTTCAGTGACTGGTTGTGGCTTTTCAAAGGACTGATTTAGGAACCTTTCCGAATTTTTACATCTTGTAATGGGGTTGTCAGGTGAGGCCCAGACTGCTTATCCTCACATCCCGGTTGCCGTTGTGTGAAGCTTACCAGGGCGTTTCCTCACAATGCAGCCTTTATGTCATGACACCAATAATGTATATGTCTTCATCTCGGGGCACCAATATAATTTACATTAGGCCAGGAGGTTGGGTGAGCTTTGCTGGTGACATGGCGCTTTGTTTTGGGGGTTGTTGTTTGAACCAAGGCATCATGGGTTATATGTCATGGTGGTGATTTTAATCTTTGTATGCTGCCCATACAGTTACTGGGCGGCTCTATAAATAATTTAAATAAATAAACATTAAATCAATGTTGCTTTTCCAGAGCTTGCACAAATGCTCAGGTAAGCTTGAGAAAAAATTAGAGAGGAAGGACTGTTCTGCATGTCTTATATGACTGCTATTATGATGGGGAAATAAACAAATATAAAGTGCAAAAATCGATATGAACTATTTTGTAACAGTTAATGGATGGGTCTGTCATATACCAGAAATATGGTGAAGCAAGGTTGGAATCGCTTTAACCTTAAATGGAGAGAAATGGTTATTGAGTCTGATTCCTAGTTCCTGCTCTGACTAATCGGATATATAGAACTTTTTCTTTTTTCATCTTACTTTCCATCCATATCACATTTTCGGCTTCCTACATATGAGCAGCTGCCTTACGGGTATAATAATTACATAACAGATACAGAGTAGGGGCCAGTATTGAAGTAAAAGCATCTGATTTGTCTTCTGGACTATGTGCCAGGAAGAATTGACCAGAATAATGCATGATTATATTGTATACTGTATAATAGAATATACTCTGTATAGTGTGATCTTTACCTCCTCATCCAGCCTTCACAGCTTTATAAAAAATGTGTATTTTACTATCTCAAAATACTTGCTGAAAAGTACCTCTATTTATCTACCTAGTGGAGTTTGTAACAGATGTTCTATCTTCCTCAGCACAACTCTCTTGAGGATTCCTTTTTTTACATACATGTTTCTCCCTTCATCTCATGACTCACAATTGGAGTTTCTGCTTATCTTTGGCAAAGTTATTCTGTGCCTTCCCTCTGGGGGTGAGGGGGTGGGGGAATGCACCTAAAGAACTCCAAAATTCTGGTCTCTTTTTTTGCCTTTGTTCTAATTCAAGGATGTGAATCTCCTGGATTGGGTTGCTGAATAATATTTGTGTACTTAAGCTCTTGTAGAATTGATTAGAAATTAATAGGGTGTAAGCAAACAATGTTAGGAGAAAAATACTTTTTAAAAGCTTTTGATTTTTTTTAGGGAAACTCTATGGTAATGAAGCTTTTGTGGAAGAACGACATAGGCATCGCTATGAGGTAAGTGACACCTAACCTATTTTTTCCAGTTTTTTAAAAAAAGTATCCATATTAAGACAATGACATGTATCACTTTATAGTATAACAGTACTGGACATCATCCTGAGGTTGGTGTTGGAATCCTTATATACAGGGAGAAGAGTCTAGACTGGGTCATGAATTCATGTCCTTAATGGCAACCATAAGCTTATGGCAGATTGTTGTTCGGATGCATGAAGATGGGCACATACTCAAGTTTGGTTTTTACTTGGAAGCAGATAGACATGATCTAAATATGGAGAGCATTGCTATTGCCCTTTTCCATTGTCAAACTGAGGATTCTGGGCTTCCTGGAACTCTGCAAGTGGGAAGAACCTTTTAGGACGGTCTCTTCCATTCACCTCTTGGATCTGGAAGATTTCAAGAGGGGATTGGGGATTTTCCCAGCAATTTGGTAGGCAGTTCCATTTCACACCATAGCACTGGACAAGACACTCCTGTGAGACCTTTTCCTTGTTTTCTGAGGATCTATGGAGGATGAAACATTTGAAAAGTGGCATAAAAACAAATACGAATATGACTGAACATTGGTCCTGCTCACATGTGAGCCTAGTTGGTGACAAGAAGAGTGGAAAATCATGTAGTCTTCTCCATGAATTCCTGGTCAGTGAAACTCTTCAGGGTGACTTGCACCCTGTTGGGATAGGATAGGCTGGACAAAGTTACTTCAGGCCATCCAGATGAAGTTGCAGATTGATTTGTGGGTAAAGTTACTTCTATTATTTCTGCTTTTGATACTAATTTAGCAGGGTCAAGTGAAAGAGAAGGGTTGCATCCTGCATTGCAATCTCAGGTTCTTCCAAGCTTGTGAAATCTGAGAAAGTAGATAGGGTCCTCTGCGATATAAGCTCTTCCACCTGTGGGTTACATGGGGTCAGGTTCTCCCCTTCTGGTTTCACTAGCTTTTGGCAGATGTGTTTGTGGCTATCTAATTATTATTATGATTGGTTGCACAATCAGCCAGATGTTTAGATTGGATTTGACATTTTTATCCACCTATTGAGTCCTTCCCAAGGACCCGGGATAGATAGATGTTGTTGTTTGATGGTGTTACAGGTATTATTTGTTTTAATGTGGGTTTGGGGGTTTTCTGTTTTGATATGTGTACCACTCTATGGTCTATGTTGATTGGAGCAGTACATAAATACTATAAAAATAAATAAATAAATAAATAAAGGAATACGGCAAATATTTAACCCTCAGAGAAATCTAATTCCTTCTGCATAATATGTTTCTGCATAATATTTTGTACATCCAAATATTGTAGAAAAATTGGGTTGCTGCTTGCTGTATTTACAGGTAGCTGTTTGTACTGTAAACTCTCACATATCTAATGAACAAGCCAAGCCTAGACAAATTCAGCGAAATATCCTTTTCCTCTTTGCTTTGCTTTCAAAGGAGTGGCAACTGCTCTTGCTACAGAATCTAATATCCTGTAGATGGGTATATGCATACTGTAGCTGTGCTTGGATTCCATCCATTATCCCAAAGCTATCTTTACCCTATAAGAAAGTCTGCCCTCAATTTGCCTTATTTGTCTCCCATACCTGGGATTAACTTTTCATACTGCAAATTATCTACAAAAAACAAATTTTGGGTCTTAGTAATTTTTATATGATGATTTTAAATGGTTATTTGTAAGTTTTCCTATTTTTAAAAGATTATTGACTTTATTTTAGTTTCATGTGAATATATTGGAAGCCAGCATGGATACAATTCTTAGCTAAAGTAACAGAAAAATCAATTGATAATTATTACATAGAAAATGATGCAGGCTTGAACAAACAAGAAAAAGCCATCTCTGCACAGAAGGTGAGAGAGAAGGGAATGTGCATCTGTGCCTCCTTCATTTATTTTCAAACTATGATTAGGCTATAATGGCTGAATCAGTCTGTTATTTGATTGTTACCAAAAGCTTTTCTTAATTAGAGCTACTAAAAATAATAAAGTCCTATAAGAAGATTGCAGATAAGTAGAAACACTGCACTACCAGTTGGTCTGGGTATCAGCTTTCACTACTATGACAGTACTTACTTTAGAACTCTTGAAGCAGTCCATTTATCTTTTACCTCTTTGCTTTCCCCCATTCCAGGTAAATCCTGAATTGATTCACTTCTTTGAAGATAAAGGTTTGAAGTTCGTTGGTCATGACACGGAAGGGAAGAGAATGGAGATAATTGAACTGGATGGTAAGGACTTGGGCTTCTGGCAACACCTTCCATATGAAAGATGAAGTATAATTAATGTTACTGTAAATGCATGAAGACATGATGATTCTATAAGAGTCAGTGCTGACATTTGTTAGTGCTTGAAATTTAGGGATATGCATCAATTGCCACATTAAAAATGGAACTATTACAGAGACCTAGCATGAGCTTTTTGTGAAAATAAGGATGTACATTTATCTAACTATGAAAACTTGAAGCGTGCTAATGAAATTTGGCACAAAAAGCTATTTCTGTAATCTAGCCAGCCCTAAATTTATGCCATGGATTATTCCATGATCTATAATTGTAGACTTCTAAGGGACAATGAGTCCAAGCTCATCTTTCAGTAGCTGTCCAGCCCAGTGTTTGAATGCTTTCAGTGAAGGAAACTCACCACCTTTTTTGGTAATTGATGCCTTTGTCAAATTGTTCTTACTATTAAACAAATTATTCTTGACATTCATCTAAAATTGGCCTTTCATATCCTGCGATATGAAATCATAGAGAACTATAGATGTCCCATGTGACATCCTTTCCTGGACTTGAAAAGTTATTCCTCCTTCCAACCTCTTTTCTGAAGGCTAAACATAGTTACTTCTCATAAGACTTGGTTCTTCATGATCTCCTGAACATGTATTGTGTGCCTTTGTATGTGAATTCAGAGATGACCAATTGAAGAACTTTACTTGAGATAAGAAACCAGTTTATCTTTCTTAATCTTGGGTTCTGTGGTTCCTGCTCCTGAGCATGTGCATTAAATCAAACATGTGAATTTTCAGATGACCACTTAAAGAACTTTAGTTACTGGTAAGTAACTAGTTCTTTCTAGTTCCTTGATCATTGTTGTTGGTTTTTTCTGAACCTATTCCAGTTTCTCTGGGCTTTTCTTAAAATGTAGTGCCCAAAACTGGATGCAGGACTTGAAGTGGGGTCTAACCAATGCGGAATAGAATAGAACTGTTGCTTCCATGGTCTGGAAAATAAACTGTTGCAGATGAAGCCTAAAATTATATTGGTCTTTTTAGCAGCCACATCATTCTGCTGACTGGTATTTTGCTTGTGAGCGACCACAATTCCAAAATCCCTTTTACGTGTAACTATTGCTAAGCCATGTATCTCCCATCCTATAACAGTACATTTGTTTTCTGTTTTTAAGTGTAAGCATTTGCATTTATCTTAATTAAATTTCATTTGGTTTTTAGCAAACTTTGTTAACCTAAACTTTGTTAAAATTTTGTTAAACTTTGTTAACCCTAAGTAAACCAAAAGACCCAGTAGCCCAAGAAGAAAAAGCAGGAGTCATCTACAACATACAGTGTAAGGACTGTAACAAACACTACGTAGGACAGACAGGCAAAAGACTAGCAGAGCTCATCCACGAGCACCAACTAGCAGTCAGAAGACATGATGAAAATTCCTTAATCTCACAACACATGGACAGACTCAACCATAGTTTTAACTGGGAAACTATCAGCATTTTAGACCAAGCTAAATCCAAATATGCAGGAGAATTCTTGGAAGCCTGGTATTCAGACAAGACAGCAATTAACAGACATCGACATACTATTCAAAAGAGACAAAAGACCAGAAGATCGCCTCACCAGCAATCAATCACCAGCAATCATCACCAGCAATCATCACCCAGATAAGCAAAGGTTACCACCAGGCACACAATCAAGCAGCAAACACATGCCAATCAAAGAACGACCAGAGGAGCAAAACAAAACCCCCACCCCCACCAGCACCGGAAAGGCAGGCCACAGCACATAAATAGAGAGCAAACCCCATCCCATTTTAGCACTGAAGATGTTACCTAGCCGGGTAATGAAACGTTTGCAAGAAAAGAACCAAGCTCAGAGAACCGCAAGGACTCCACAGTTCTAGGAATTTAGCTACCCCATATGCATATTTAATAAGCATCCCCACTGCCTCTTCAACTAAGTCATTAATACAAATGTTGAAAAATAGAAGGTCCAGGACCAAACCTTGTGGCATCCCATTGGATATCTCTCTCCAATTTGAAGAGAACCATTAATGAGCATTTTTAAGTATGGGTTTAAGTCAGCTGTGGATCTGTATAAGAACTGAGCTTGCTAATTAAATAATGGATAACTTTATCAAATGCTTTTTAAGATAAATTATTTCCTCAGTATTCCAACAATCTGATAAGGTAGTTAAATCTTCAGAAAGTGAAATAAGATAGCTTGTCAAGTTTGAATTTCCAGAGCCAGAAGGATTGCCCTTCTAAACTATTTAAGTAAACTGCTGTATTAATCATTCTTAATAAAATCTGAAGATTTGTGAAATTCCCAATGACTGGAGGAGAACAGATGTTCTTATTTTCAAAAATGGGAACAAAGGAAAACTGAGTGGTGAGCCTGAGATTGATACCTGGGAAGATTCTAGATTATGTTATAAAGCAGGTGATTTTTAAGCATCTTAAAAACAATCCAGGCAATGACTAGAAATAAGCATAGAGCAGCAAAATGAACTTGGAAGGCCATTTCTACTTGAATGTTAGGAAGGACATAAAGTAGTAAGAGCAGTTCACAGTGTAACCAATTACCAAGAGAGGTGGTGACCTCTCTTTACCAGATATATTCAAGTAAAGTCTGGACAGCTCTTTGTCAGACAGATGTCAATTCCTGGACTTAATAGCCAGTTCTATCTATCTTGGTCTCTGTTGTAAACTATTAACTCACACCATTTATTTTTGTAATGGCTAATGCATGGGAGTGCCGTATTTACTAATATTAGACAGATTTTCTTGTGTTGTATTACCTTTTAAATGGGAAGACGTTCAAAAAGTTGTCTTTCTCATCAAACTGAAACATTTAGCAACTGAACGTAGTAAAATAGGATTGATAGTCCAGCACTGGTAGTCACCAAATGGATGTTCAAGAGGCTCTCTGCCATCTCCCCATAAAACAGCAATGATAACCACTAAGAATGCCAAAATCATATATGAGATCTCACATTGAATTAAACATTGCTATCCAAATGACAATAGCTACCATTCCCAGACATCAGCGTAAACTATAAAATATCAGTCTCACCTCCACCCTATGAAAATAAGAATCATTGCCTTAAACATATATATGTCACCAAAATAGCACAATCCACATACATTTGTGTAAAATCAAAATTGAATTGATCAATAATTTAATAATACAATTATTGTTTTATGTTAAAGAATTTTTATTTTTCTAATATAAAGTTACTAGCTTCTCCAGTTTTTCTGTATTATGTATCTTTAGATCACCCATATTTCATCGGTGTTCAGTTCCATCCAGAGTTCTCCTCCAGACCTATGAAGCCTTCACCTGTGTACCTTGGCCTTTTACTTGCTGCCACAGGATCGCTCAGTGCGTATTTGCGATATGGATGTAAATTGTCTCCTAGGTAATCATGCTTTCTATTTGACTTATTCTCCTCCTCCTCCTTTTCCTCCTCCTCCTCCTTCTTCTGTGAAATGCAATTCCAGGAAGGAGAAATAACAATGACCCATGTTGTGGTTTATGTACATTAGAAGAATATTGACAGTTACTGCTAAAGGGACTGGAACATCAGGATGTTCAGGGGATTAGGAAATTCCATGGATGGCAAGGCTTTGCATTGGGAACACTTTATATATGGGGAGAAAAGAGGAATGTGAGGTTAACATGCTGAGGGAGTACGACTGGCAAGTCTTAAGCATACTACTGGCAGGGAGCCATCTATCTGGAATAATTTAATGAATTGAATATAATGTTGCCCCTTTCAGCTTTATTATTTCAGTGAAAATTAAATTGATGAATTTACATACTGTTTACATATATGCCCATTATATATTTTTAGATATTTGAGTAATATTAGGTACTTGGGGTAATTTTATATGAAATACTGAATTGAATTCAAGTACATCTCTGAATGGATAAAAAAATGTCCTGTTAATGTAGAATAGCTATACTGACCAGTGTCCCAGACATCCCACATCCCATATCCAAAAGGATGGGGTTGGGGAGGCTTATAAAATATCTGTTTGGAGTACAGAGGAGAGTTGACTGGGAGAGTGGGACTTAGCAACACTCAGGTAAGACAAATTGTTTCCTGTACATATGATAAGACCTTTGGATTATCACGATTGTTGAGTATAGCATTCTCCTGTGCAGTTTGGATCATGTTGATGATCTTCTGTTTCCAACTTAACCCTGAAGAAAAGTTTTTAAAATATTGTAAGGAAATGTAAATAGGGAAGAAAGTCCTAATTTATTCTAGACAGTCACAGGACACTTCCTCGTGGGATCTTTGCATTTTGAACTTCTGTAATTTCATAGGTAAGGAGTTACTTTGAGTTCAGCTATAGCATATCTGAAATTGTATTAAAGGCAGTCTTTCCATTGGTAGCACTGAAATTCTGCAAGAGTTGTGGTAGCTTGTTTCCCCACTGATGGAAACTGTGGCTTCACTCTGCCTGCTGATTCATTTCACTGGACTTCAGTCCAACAAGAACTAGTGCTTTGGAGGCTTTGCACCTTCCTCTCCTAGCAACTGTCTGGATTTCATGAATACAACATAAAGTAAAAACCAGGAAGGCTGACTGAAAGTTATGTCCTGCTTTTCTTTTTTTTTTATTAGTAAGATAACTCCTTGAGGTAGGATGTCTGGGAAGCCCTGGTGGGTTGGCTGATGTGCGGCTTGCCTGGACACTTAGATTCTTTTTATTTTAAGTGTAAACTGCCCAGAATCATGCCTAGAGTCAGGCAGCTTCTAAATCAAATAAAAAAACAGGCAGGAGCACTGATGGTTCTTGTCGTTTCCATAATTTAAATGTCTGTGGCAGCGGTCTGTTTCTCATTACTGTTGAGGGACTGGGGAATGGAAATGGTGGTTATGTGAAAGTGCCTCTGGCCAACAGTTCTATATCTTTAGAGATTTAGATATTTTGATACCTAGTTGTGTAAAGCTGAAGAAAGCATATCTAAGTAAAAAAAAAAAAAATAGAGAGAGAAAATGAGAGAAAGAGAGAGGGAGAGAGAGATGACTAAGTGTGTTATTTTTATTGTTAGACCTTCAATGCAGACTTGACTCCTGGCTTCTACATGGACAATTTCTTTCAGTTTTGTTAGCAATGTTTTCCAGAAGTTGACATTGCCTCCTTTCCAGGGCTGAGAGAGAGTGATTGGCCCAAAGGCAGGACTAGAATCAACTATTTCTTAAAGTGTGGTCCAAGGACCCCTGAGGGTCACCCAAGATCTTCTCAGGGCTCCGTGAAATTAAAATTATTTGCCAGATGTTGAAGACATTTGCAAAAATTTAAAACAATGTCACTCTTCTCATTATTATTTTTATCTGTTAAAAAATACAGGTTTCTTCATGAACAGTATTTATGTTAATATCGAATGGGTTTAATATTGTTATTTTTACATGATTCAATACATAAATATTCTCAAATGCATCCATTTAAAATTTTAATGCGGTAAATATTAATAAATATAACCCATACAATAAAAGCTCTTTTGGGTCCCTCCATAATTTTTTACAGTGGGAAGGGGTCCTGAGAGCAAAAGGTTTAAGAAACACTCTACTAGACCAATCTGGCTCCCGTAGTCATACAATTATTCCATATTAAACTTATTTTACTAGGTAGATTATTGTTCAAAAATATAGTGTGATACTGGAAACAAAATAACTACATTTCTATGGTGATTATGATTTCCTCCAGGGAATTTTAGGTCCCGTTCTTTCTGTAGAGATTCTAGCACTCCTCAATCCCCAGCATAGGTTGTTTGGACATAGATTAAAACCTACCTACCTACCTACCTATCTACATCAGATATGTATGTATGTACACACACACACACACACACACACATATACAGTCTCACACACACACACTGTATATATGAATGAAATGCTGTAAACATACATAAGAATAATTTATGTCAAGTTGTCAAGAGTCTGATGATTAATATCAGTTTATTGATAGCTTTATATAGCTCCAGTAATATTTCAAAATATGCAGAATATGGCCACTCTTTTCCCTGAATATGAAGAGAATAATGGATATGTTGTACTTTCACAATTCTTTAAAGTATTTTCAGCAAGTAGGAATTTTGTACAAATTATGTACAGCCTCAAAATGATGAATGATGGCTTGGGGTTTTGTATTTCTAAATGAAGTTGTATTGGGATGCGTGCTTATACTTTTAAAAACTAAAAATGTGAAGAATGTTGCATCAGGTATAATTGAATATAAAATAATTTTGTATGTAATGGATAGTTTTCATTAGTAAGGCAGAAGTTTATACTTCTGATCTTTAATACAGGTATGTGTTTTATTTTATTATTCTTTAAACTAGAATAAATCAGAAACTATGCCATTGGCTGTAATCTGTTTAGGACTGCAATTTTAGACACAGATTATTTTGTTTACTGTGGCATAATAGTCCCTGACAAGTTTTCTTAATTGCTCTATTGACAAAATCATCACGTTTGGGCAAAATAAAGTATAACTTAGACTGGTAGTCTACATTTTGATAAGGTAAACACAGTCAGTGTACATTTAACCCCAAGGTTAATCTATATTTTAAGAGGACTTACTGTATTTTTATTCCTTTATGTTGTTTCAATCAAGCTTATAAACTATACAGTAAGTTTCTTTGATAGTGATGTGCATTAAGATTTCCATTACAAAAACTTCAATTTCACATATAAGGGAACAGAGTTTTTAATCTTCCACCTACAGTGGTACCTCGGTTCACGAACTTAATTCGTTCCGCGACTCTGGTCGCGACCCGAATCAAATTTTCCCATAAGGTTCAATGTAAATATGGTTAATCCATTCTGACCCCTCCGAATTTGGTCGCGACCCGATTTTTGGTCGTGTCCTGAATCAAATTTCCCCATAAGCTTCAATGTAATTATGGTTAAACTGTTCTGAACCATATGTTTTTTTTTTTTAACCGCAAAAATATGAAACAAAATACAGTACGAAGGGAGAGAACGCTAACCTTGCTCGACGCGACTTCTGGCGTGGAGGACAGGAAGGCGGGTGGGGAGGCGGTTTTTGCTTGGAAGGAGAGTCCCCCTCCCTACAGGAAGCCGCGACCACATGTCACGGGAGGGAAAATGGCTGTGGATCCTGTTCGTCACCCGATCCGGCGTTCGCGAACGGAGGCAAAATTTTGCAACCGGAGTTGTTCGTGAACCGAATTTCGTGAACAGAAGCGTTCGTGAACCGAGGTACCACTGTATCAAGTCTACCAATAGTTATGTACTGAATAGTTGGATTCAGCCACAGGCTTCTCATCACAGATGACCTTTCAATAGATATACCTAAGCCTGGAATGTCTTTGTATTAGAAACATTAAGGTCCTGATAAAAATGCATATTTATGATCTATGATGTTTGGCATAATTAACTTAAATATCCAGTTTTAAATCAATAGGGTGCTTTGAAAACAGTGGAGCAGTTCTTAAAATGAAGTCAATACAACATTAACCATATTTTACATTTATGAGACATATACAGAACATTTATTAAAGTGTCTTATGCACTTCTAGTTTCTGTAACTATAATTCAAGTATTCAAAAACTTATTCATATGATTTAGGGTTATTTCAAGTTAATTCTCCTATAAAGGTCACCTCTAAAGCCTTAAGTGGCACAAGGCCTAGAAATTGGTGGAATTGTTATCTCTAGTAATCTCTTATCCCAGGCATTAGGCCAAAATGGTATATCCTCCTGTTGTAATTATATGAGATCTTTGTTTTGTCTCCTGGTGTGGTATGTTTTATTGTGCGCTTTTCATCTTGGGCTCTTTTTAACCCTGGTTGGCCTCCTAGAATTGCTTGGCCAGGAAGTCTAAATCATCTAAATCGAATGAATGAATGAATGAATGAATGAATGAATGAATGAATCCCAAGAATCTAAATTGAATGAATGAATGAATCCCAAGAATAGTTAAATGATTTATGATTGCTGTTTTTAAAAGATGCAAGTAGTGTTTAAGGTGTTGGATTAGGACCTCAGAGAATCATTTTCAAGTTTATGCTCGGTCATGGAAGCTCACTGGTTGAGCCAACTACTTCATAGGTTTCCTGTTGGAAAAGTGCTGTGCATGTTGCCTTGAGCTCCTGAAGGAAAAGTAAGGCCTAAACTTAATAAATCATCTTGCAAACAGTTAAATATAACTGTTAAGTATAGTAGCTAAGAAAATCGGAAGGGCAAATTTGCTCCTAATTTGCAGAGATAGATGCTAGATATGTATTCAAAACACTCTTTCTTTTTTACAGAGAAGCAAGGAAGAAGACTTTCAAGCAATCTAATTCCCTTTAAATGATTTGCACGCTGACTACATCTTCTAAAACAAATTTCCTTTTTTTTTTGTTTTCTTCTTTCCATTTTTGTTTGGTATATATTGGATTGTATTTGTTTTAGTAATTTAAATTATACTGTGATTTAATAGTTGTAATATATTGGAAGTTGATAATTGTAATTAAGCTTTATCTTTTTGTGAGGTTAATAAACAAAAACAAATATATATATACATGGCACCAGACAACTATGGTATCCCACAGGTAGAATGGATATCAAGATAGCATTGCCCAAGATTTGTCGTGATACAAGAGTCTCTGCCTTTTTAACTTGTGGAAATATTTGGAATTTTGAAAACATTTTTGTCAGCAATGTCACAAAATGGCTACTTGTCAGAAACCCCAGATTTTTTTATAAATAAATGAATCTCCAAGAAGACAGCTAGCAATGCTTAGAAAAAGAAGTCAGACCCTTAAAGATTAAGTTGCATATTTGGTCTCCCAACGCATAACAAAATACTTACTTCAAAGCAAGCCAGCCGGTGCTATTCAAAGAAATGTACACACTCAAACACAGGCACACATGTACACAACCCATAACAAAAGCAGAACATCTTCCCCCTATTACCCAAAGATATCTCAGGCAAAAAATGGGCCCCACATAAAATAAATGTAAGTAAAATACGCAACATTTTCCCCCCAGCACAGATAGATACAGTTAGGCAGAACACTCCAACCTGTAGACATAGATACATTTCAAAAAGCAAACCAACAAACCAACATGGGTAAGACAAAATGCCTCCATCGCTCACCCCTCTCCTCCAAGAACTCTTCTAGCTATCTTCCCTATCTTTTATTTCATTTGGTTTTTATTTTAGTTCATTATTAAATTTATATGCTGCCCATCTCCCAGTGGGTGACTCTTGGCAGCTAGAGACAATTAAAATCATAAAATTTATTATTTTTTTTAAATATGGCTGGGGCAATTCACACTAAAACCCTGGAGCCATTTCTCGCCTTTATTTTTCAAAAATGCCTGTGAAGTTGTTTGAAGACAAGTAGTAATGGGAATAAAAAAGGTAGGCAGCATGCTAGCTTCCCAGTTAATTCATTTAACAACATTTTAAAGAATCAGACTCGAGAAGGAAAGAACTAAGGAACAGGCATTTGAAGGCCAAACTGCCAATAAAAGGCTACTGCAAGAATCTAAATCTTCTCCATCATAATGGCTTTTTGAAAAAGACAGAGTTCTCTTTGAATCTGTAGCGTGTAATGTTTTCTCTCTCACCTAGTCCTTTTCTAAATCCATACTTACAGATGGTTTCCTGCCACTGAATAAGTACCTGTAGTTTGAATGGGAAAGGTTATAATTAATTATGTACTAAACGATGAGCCAGGAAAGATTCCTGAAAGCCATTGTTTTTAAATTAACATCTGTTCAAATGAATTGATTTTATTAGAAGATTCTCGCTATTTCGTGACAATAGTTCTGAATATTGCAAAGGAACTCTGGGAGTTTGAAAGTTACAGAATAATTATTGTAGACTGAGAAGTTAATATATAATAAGTAGCAGATCTTATTAGAGTTTGGTGTTTGTTTTGATCTTTGGTAATTGGCTAAAATAAAGTTTACTTCCATTCTTTTTATTACATTTTTATGTAGGTGAGTATGAAAGCTCTGCCTAGAAATGGTCAGTGCTAGTGGCCAATACAGTATAATTGATACTGGTGAAAAGAAATGCACCTATCTGGGGGGTAAATTGTATTGAATTTCTCAAGTGGGACCTATTTCAAAGTGAATGTAAATCCAGGCAGGCTACTCTAGATCTGCAAACAATTCAGGGTAAAAAGTGTGTGTTTCCGTGTGAAAGAGGGAAAGAGGCAGAGAGAGAAATGCATGATTAGGGTTTCTTTTAAGAAATGTAAACCAGACTATCCCAATGTGCTGCCCTCCCAATGCATAGTTTTCTAGTGCTGTAATTCACAGCCAAAATTTCAGTTTTTATAAGAATTGTGGGAACTGTTCTAGACAGACCCAATTTTAGGAAAACCAATGTAAACTATAATCATGCACACAGAGTGCAATGCAGTGATGAAATATTGAATGTGGCAAATGCAAATTCATACCTACTTTTTTTCCCCTGTCCAGTCTGTTTTGTGTATGTATAGCAGATACAATAACATTAGCCTTTCCCCAGGAAAGTATAGTACATATTCATCTTAGATCTTATTGATTTCTTAATAAGAAATCTTGTTGCAGACAATGGGAACTAATTCTAAAACATTTTTTTTGGCTTTTGTCATTTATTGTAATAATAATTTAAATGTGCTGTTATATTATCTTTGAGTACGTTTGAATTTTCCATGCAATATGGAGAACTGTTTCATAATATTAACTTTTATTTCATGCTTTCTGGGCACATTCAGAAAGAAGTAAGTACTATATTAGCTTTACTAATTAAAATAAAGTTTGACCATGTTGAATCAAGTGCTTAGGAATTAATTACTTATTAGCAAACTGACTAATTTTGTTCAAAAGGCCTTTTTATTGCAAAGGAAGGTAGTACTGGATTTCTACCTTCAAGCCATAAAACACATTTCATATTTGCTTCCACTGGTTGGATATTGTTGAGAGAACAGGTGGATAAAAGGATAAATCAGTAAAACATACTCTCAGAGATTGAGAACCATTTTGGTTATTTCAAAACAGACTGCTTCCTGTTTGGTACTGCATGTAAATTTAGTTGTTTTTACATTATTTACTATAAGGAAGTTCAAGTGTTGTGTTTTCTGTGTGTTGTGCTCTCTTTTTCAAGCAGGTTGCTAAAAACAAAAATGTGTACTGTGTAATGCATGTGCATTTCATATATTGCTATGCTGTTGTGATTTCAACCTACATCTGCAAAACAGCCTGTTACTTTGTGAAGCTTTGCAGGAAGATTACCAAATGCAAAAGTGTGCAGTGTTTTGAGCACTTTAGATAATGTTACTAAATTTTTGAGCTTTCAGCTTGCCAAATCCACATATACATAATTTTTATTATAATAGTTAAATCTAATACAAACTAAACCTAAAGAAAGAAAAGGGAATAGAAAGAAGTACAAAGTGCAAGAAAAAAGAGAAGAAAAGGACAAGAAAGAATATAATAAAGTAGAAGAAAAGAAATATATAAAGAAGTGACTTCCAACCTTCATCACAAGTATAAACAGATTTAGTGACTCTTCACCTCCTCTAAGGTTACAGTAGCATAATTTTTTCAGCACTGGTGTCAGTAGAAAATCCATAAAGGGTTGCCAGAAGTAACAACATATCTTGTTTTAACTTTGATCAAATAAACCAACTTTATATTCCTTCCTTTTACTTCCAACAGTTTTAATCTTTAGTTCATTCAAATATTGTTGTAGGATTTTATTTCTCTTCATTTCTTCTTTGTCCCATCTCACAGAATTCTTCAGGAGTTTAACAAGCCTCTTTTGTAAATCCAGTAGGAAAAAATTATCCAGGTCACTCTCTTGATTTGTCATTTGCATTTCCCTTTTAAACTTTAAAGCCTCAGCCAATTTGTTTTGTAGATCTAATGAAACATCCTTTTCTAAGTCATTCTCTTGGACTGTCAGTTGTTAATCCACTTCCGTGTTAATCCACTTCCAATACAATCTCTATCTTGTCAAATAAAATTTGTTCTACATCTGTCATTTCTTCAATAACATCTTTTGGACATAATCTAACCATAGAAGCAGACGTCATTGCTGACTTTGTTGATATTGTAGCTACTATGTTCTGATTCCATTCTTCAAAAGTCTCCTTCAATATTTTTGTTGTTAGAACATTTTGCAATATTTTACAGGTTTGTAAATCTTTCCTCTACCTAAAAACTTTAGTTCCCTCCAGTGTCCAATTTTTGAAATCATGACATTACTTATTGTTTTGTGTTGTAAAAAATAAAACACAGTCTATTTCCCATGAGCAGCTGTTCTTTATAATTAATTCTTAAATCTTATTGTAAAAGTTTTAATTTTCCAATTTTATCTGGACCCTTAGTCTATTTATAACTTTCTAAGATCAAAATCTTATTTGGCTTTATGCTGTTTATTTCAGATTCTTTAAATCCTTAAGCTTATGATCAAATTTTTATTTCATTCAGGATTGAAGGCAGACTTACCCAGCATTTTCAAACTTGTTGGTCCAAAGTTCTCTAATAGCATAGAAGTAGTTAATGAGCAATTTCTGAAAGTGATTAGAAAGTGAAGTTTGCAAACTTAGTGTCCTTTAAAAGAATTAGCTGTGGCTGTGAGTAAGATTGCTAATCTCATCATCTCTTGGTGCTCAAACCCACAGAAAAACCATTGTTTTGCAGTCTCCTTGCGAGGAGCAGCCATCTGGAGCACATGTGGGTGATCTCCCATTCTCTCCTTATCTGAAGAGGTTCTGCTCACTGGATCCTTGGCCTTTGCTGTGGTCATTGGCTCCGCTTTCACAGAACCACCTTCAGTTCGCCATACCGCCCCCAAAAGTCTCAGCTTGCCAAATCTAAAAAACTTTGTTAGTTTATTTATTACAGTTTACAAAGGCAGATTGCCAAATGCAAAAAGTGTGAATTGTGCATGTGATTAGGAAAAAAACCCTAGTGGTAGGTAGCAAAATACTTTATTTTTTTGTACTTATATTGTTCTAGCCAGTGTTGTGAATTGATTGCTATTGCTTTTTTTATTAAAAAGTGTGCTTAACTGTTGTTTTCATTGCTGCAATTGGAATTTTATTTTATTTTATTTTATTTTGATTTTATTTTGATAGATTGATTATATGTCATCCAGTTGATATCAGTCCTTAGCGACCACATAGATAGATTACAGTTATCAATATCAATTACCAGAAAAAAACTTGTTATTGTCTTAGACTGTGCAGAACCACTAGGAGTAGTTATAGTTTGTAAGACAACACTTGAGTGTTGTAAACCACATCATTGTGATCTCATTCTCCTCTGCCCTTCTTGATTGACTGATTATGTGCCATCAAGTTGGTGTCAACTCTTAGCGATCACATAGATAGATTTTCTCTATGACCATCTGTTCCTAGCCTGGCTTTCAGGTCTTCCAATAGTGTACTTATCGCCACTGTAATTAAGTCCATCCACCTTCCTGCTCATTGTCCTCTTCTTCTCTTTCCTTCCCCGTTTCCTAGCATTAGAGCCTTCTTTAGAGAGCTATGACTTTGCATAACATGTTTGAAGTAGGATAATTTGAGCCTGGTCACTTGTGCCTCGCATGAGAATTCTGGGTTGATTTGTTGAATACTCCATTTGTTGTTTTCTTGGTTGTCCATTGTATTCTCAGAAGTTTTCTCCAACACCAAATTTTAAAAGCATCAATACTATTTCTATCCTGCTTTTTCAAAGTTCAACTTTAATTTATTTATTAACAATTATTCCCTATGTATGCCAAGGGAGTATACTGTTGCACCTACTATAGGACAAAATACAAAAAAGCAAGGAGCTTGCTTTGATTAACCCTAACATTAACCCTCTGGTGCTACATTTAAAATATTGTGAGTTTTGTTCAATTGGATCTCAGCTCACTCTAAAAGTTCCATTGTAATGCTCCAAGTGTAGTTCTTTCATTTGGAAATCAGAACACAACTGTTCGCTTGTTTCATGCCAATAGAGTTCATATTAGTGATTGCAGCTCTTATTTTGATTTCTGGAAATATAATTTCAGGAAAACTTTAACTTGGAAATAAAATATTTTGAGGAGAGACTGTTTTTATGCTGGGTGGAATGGAAATAATTCTTTCCCATAGTTCTTCCTCCTATTCAGGTTTTTCATTCCTGCCTGACATATACAGCATTCATATCAAGGCTATGTTCATGCAAGATGCTACACTATGTTAATAATATATTGTCTGGATTCACACATCATGCAAGTCATAAACAACAGTCTACAACCCACAGTGACTGGTTGGCATAATACATTAAACCACATTCTATATCCATTGTTGTTTCCTTGATTTGTCCTTGACAGAAACTTGCCAAAAATATTGAGATACTGAGAGTAGAGGTGGGAGAAGGGGACAGGAAAACATTACTATACACAGAGAACTCCATTTAAGTTTCTTGGGATCCAGGAGGATTAAAAATCTTTACATCCTAAAGCAGTGTTTCTCAAACTTAGCAACTTTAATATGTGTGGACTTTAACCACACATGCCTGGCTAGGGAATTCTGGGAGTTGAAATCCACATCTTAAAGCTGCCAAGTTTGAGAAACACTGTTCTAAAGCATAAAGAGGCCTTGTAGACTTATCCCACGATGAAAAATATTAAAGCAATTTCTTAATTTCAAATTCTTTGGAGGAAAATGGAGTAAATTCAGCTGACCAGGTTGTTTATGAAGTATCATTTCCTGTGATTAATATTCTATATTCTGGCAATTTATCACAAGGTTACAGAATGAGGTTCTTACTCCCTTTGAGGTAACTAGCATGCTTTCCAAAGGAAGAGATGTCTCTGATAAAATGACTACTCTATAATTATCCTAAGGACTGAATCAAGCTGAAGCTAAGTATTTTTAATCACAATTGATTTCAGTGAGAGAGTTAGTTGCTTTAATTCTTGCATCGAAATAAATAGATCTGAAAAAGCATCATGTTGGCTGCTTTTGCACTGAGAGAAATGGATAGCTGGAAAATTAAATTATTTATTCTTTTCTGTTTAGTGACAGCTACAATGACCTGAGTAATGAGAGTTTTCCAGAAAAAGAACTTCCTGAAGCAGAAACAAGATTAACATGTTCAGGAGTGCAAGAAAAACATAGAGAAGACAGGTAAACCTATTCCGTTCTCCCCATCTCTCAAAGCAAGGACTTGCTCCAGATTTTCCTCAGGGCCAGCAGAATATCAGATTGCACCAATCCTGTTAATTAATATATCCCTTCCACTAAATGCAAAGACACGTCATGTCTGATTTCACCCTCAGATGTCATGTTTAACATGTCCTTTGTTCTACTGATTTATGTCATACCCCCAGAGAATAAATTAATTATTCCTAACCAAGGATTGTCTAATCACTCACGTTTGGATTATTTTAGCAGAGAAAAGCAGAATATAAATACGGTAAATAAGCATTTCTTCTCATATCAGTGTAGTATTGTTTTGTTACAGATCCATATTGTCCAATTTCTGTGTCATTCTCTGAATTTACCTCCATTTGTGGCCCCAAAACCTCACAGAGTACATTGGGCCAAAAGTTTTGAACTTTTTTATTTTTGAAATTGGGGAATTAAGGGCCAACATAGCACTTCTAGAAACCCTTAACTGCATCCACATGTCTATTGGGACAGCAGCTCTGCGCAGTATGAACCCCACTTGCTTTCCGTTCTCTGTTTACTCTTAGAAACTCTTGCTTCCAAAACTGCTGCTTTTTTCACAGAGCAATTAATTTGTCAGGTGATATTCCAAAGTACCCTCCCCATTCGAGACACTAAAAAAAGTACTGATAGAACATATTTTTCTTTGTTTTGATTTTGATGCAGTCAGTTGGCTGACTTATGGATTTCTAAAAAGGATATTTTTCAGAAATAATTTCCTGTATAAATAGGCCATGTTTAATTCAATGGAAGTAGAACTGCATCAAATATATATACAAATGTAATCTATTTTTCCATCTGTTCCTCTTGTCTTTTTTTAGACTCACATAGACTGCAAATCTGTACATGTCTACTCATAAGCAAGCCCTATTGACTCAATGATAATGGATTTAGAACAGCAATTCAAGTGTACTTTGTAGCTTTTGCCCTATATTTTTTAGGTTTCTGCTGCAATTACAAGAGACATACGTATTTTCACAACTTTGAATTTTCAGCTGAAATTGTTCTTGCTGCTGCATTTCACATCCTGTCATATTGAAGTCACAACATGAAAGCAGCCTAAATGGTTGCCTGTTTCCTGACTCTTCCTTCCCTTTTGCCAGCAGTAGAATGAGTCAAATTATTCCTACAATTGAAATGTTTTGAGCATCACATAAATGATCCTCATGTCTAAAACTAGCCAGACAATACAAACCTGTCATATTCAGTAGTGTGAGTGATGAATCTGACAGAGTCAGATGACAGAATTTATCTTCCAATGTTTCTCTTCCATTTCAAGGACGAAATTGTATTTATGGGCCAGCTATAGAAATATTAATTGCACATGCAGAGAAGGTATTGCATAACAATCATTTTTAAAACCTCCTTCTCTTTTTTGCAAGATAAAAAACCAGCAAAAGGAAATGCACAATTGAAACGGCCATTCCAAAGAAGAAAAACTGATTAAACTGCAAAGCTGCTGGAGAAGATACTGTCTGTGCAGCTGCGTCCTACTGAAGATCCCCCTGTGTTCTTGACAATGCTTCTGCTACCCAGAGAAAAATCAATTCCATTTCAACATTATCACTCTGTCTAAATTGCATAAAGGCCACCTCATCCTGCCTCATGATTTCAAGTGAATTTGTTAGCTTTGTGCTAGCTTTTGGTGGCAAGGAGGTATCAGAATACTATGAATTTACTTCTGGATCATTTTAAATACGTGCTGTATACGAAATGTACAAATGTAACTAAAATATACAGAGTCAGGACAGATTTGCTTTACTTAGGCCTGTTTCTTCATGCTGCAGTTAGAAGGACATTTGTTGCACAATAACTTATTTTCATAAGTAATGCTCATTATATATCCTTTGTCATTATATACATATTCCTGTAGATATTTCTTCCTGGAGTTAATGTTGATTGGATTACTCTACTGGGGTAATGATACAGGGATGCAAGATTTTGAGATGACAAATAGCAGCCGGGCTTACAAGCCAAGTTTCAGTCTTCACTACAAATTCAGCCCCAGTCCTCTGACATGTGCTGGACCTAATGAGAAATAAGAATACATATAAATCTCTCTCGTGTCCCTATTTTGCTCTTGTTTGTCACTCCCCCCAGAAGTGTAGGATTGGAAAGAAGTCTGTTTTTCCTATGGACCAGGTATAGCAAACCTACAAAACCACCTGGTATTTCATTTCTTAGGCTTTGCCGTTTCCCTTTTTCAGTGGAAGAAAAGCCTTCCTTTCTTTTGAAGAATCTAAATGGCTGGAAGGAAAAGTAAAGACTTTTTTTGAAGGGTATGAAGGATATGTAGGAAATTTTGGATAAAGATAAAAAGCATGGGAAATGTATGCTGTTTCTATCCATCTGAGTTTCCTAAAAGCCTGAAGTCTTTTTCTCCAAACCTTTAGGAAGCATTAAGACAGGCTTTTGCGGAACTCTCTGGAGGTAGGCAGAAACCCCAGGCATTCCTGTGTTTTTCCAAAGGTTCAAAAAACTCGCTTTCCCATCCAGCCCTCTGGGCTAGAAGGAGAGCGAGGTTCCCACTTCTATTCCTCACAGGCTTGGAAAAGTCAGGTAAGATGCCTTCCTTTCTGTTCTAATGGGTGTTTGTCATAAGTGGCCATGGGCTGCTCTCACGAATGATAAAGCCAGTGGCATTGCAGGAGCCTCTTTATCGTAAATTTCAAATAAAAAGTTTGCGTGGAATAATTAGAGGGATAACCTATTCCCTAGTTGCCCATAAAAATTAGAGAGATGTTGTGGAACATAGAAGTAAAACCTCAGTTCCTTGCTTTCATCTCCCAATGAGACTTTTTTTTTAAAAAAAACAATTGCTTCATATCAGCTCATCTGTACCAGTTTAGGACAATTTGGGGGGAAGATAGAAACAATTGCTAAAAAAAAATTATTTGTTTGGGCACATTCCTGTAGCCATTTCCATATATATTTAGTGTAGAAAAAATCAGTGCGTATATTAGCTGTATGCAGTACTATATTTTTTTGTCAGTATATCAGCAGCAGAACCATTGCCTCATTAGTAATTTTCACTGCTTCTTTAGAGACTTTGAGTACTAGCCTGACAACTGGCAATATGCTTTTATTGCATTTTCTTCCAAAGGAAAAAAATTACTTCCCAGACTAAGAACCAGTATGTTTTATTTTTTCATGTTAAAAGAGAGTTCTCCATAAGATACATTTGACAGGAATATCCTCTAATTTGGAGTTTGTAAGTGATTTTCCATTCTCTTAAGTAATATGTTTGTTAATATATATTTTAAGATCTACGGATTTTAGTATACCTGGCCCTGCCAGCAAAGATTACGGGTTAAAAATATATACTCTGTATATTTATTTACATGATGCTAGTATAATGTGCCTTGAAAGTAAATTGATATTTTTAGAGGATTGCATTTCATTGAAACATGACTCTTGTCAGCTAAAGTATACCAGATTTTTCTTAAATACTTTTTGTTAAGTTCAAACTGGATTTGAAAATACATTAAAAGGTGAAGCTAAAATATATGTGTTGTTCTTTTATATTCACCTGCGGGCTAGAAGAAAAACATGGTCAGATCTCATGTTTTCTTATTTATATAATTCATTTTATATAAATGAGGAATTTGCCTGAAGATAAAGGAGTGAAAGAGAGAAGCCTCAAGTTTTAGGACGCAGTTAAATTCTTAAGTTAGTCATTGTTTTTTCCATGTGGCACATACTGAGCACAAACCAGGTCAGTTTTTATCTCTCAGTCCCAGTTAGTGACAGCTGAAGAGTAGATTGCTCAGCTGAGAAATAATCAGGCCATCTTGAAGCTCACAAAGTCTTTAATGGAGTGATTTTCGAGCTGCTTCTGGAAATGACCCAATTCAGAAATTGCCCAGGCGTTACCAACCAGGATAGGCAAGCAAGCATAAATACAGAAGAGCAATCATGCAACAAATCATTCTGTCACAATACTTTTCATGATGCCTGTACGGGGGAGCAATTCCTGTCTCGAGGTTCAGAATTAATACTCTTGGCAGTTGCTGAGAGAATTACTGCCACCAAACTTTTTCTGTAGGTGAGAAGTATAGGAGCTGAGCCCATGCCACCAACTGGACATTGCTGGCTAAACCTGCAAATTGCCTTTGCATTCTTGATTGCAAACAGTTTGTTTAATGTTGCAGTTCACCCAGTTTGAAAAATAAAAAAGGCAAATGTAGAAATGTGGTAGACTAAACTGTACTTGACATCTTAGTGCTGGAGCCAAATTTATTTTTAGGAAATAAATAGCATAATGTAGCAATACTTTTCCAGCTATAGGTGTCCTTTTAGCTGAACAACATTTGGATAAGGTCACCGTCATTTTACAACATTTCAGTGTTAGATTACTTTGGTTGTTGCGTTTGCTTGGGTGAGTCTTCATTATAGATCTCTCAGGTTAACAATTTTGTTCATCCCTTTATTAATTTTCACATTCTGTCCAAAATAATAAAGACAAAAAATTATTAAAGACAAATGGCCTTCAGAAAGAAAGAACTAATGGCAGAATGAGATTCTAAAAGCAGTAAAGGGTAATGGAGAAATGGATGTAGCCATACTAGTCTTTGCAGGTCCATTACTTTAAGTGCAATCATCTTATAAGTTTGTTTTAATTATTTTGGCTAGGTATCTTGTATATAGTAAATATCTGACTTCCAAACAGAGGCCAGCAGATTGGCCCATAGATTGGAAGAGGTTAAACTATATACCAATACCAAAGAAAAGAGACTCAGCAGAGTGTGCAAACCATTGCATAATATCCTTAATTTTAAATGCTAGCATAATAAAGTTTAGGATCATCCACACAGATTAAAGGCTTACATGGAAAGGGAAATGCCAGATGTTCAAGTTAGTTTTAGAAAAGGCCAAGAAACAATAGCTATCATTGCTGACAGACTCTGGATAGAGAAAGCCAGTGAATACCTCAAAGAAGTGAACATGTCCTTCATTGATCATAAAAAAGCATTTCATTATGTCAGTTGTGTCAAGCCATGGAATGTCCTTAGGAAAATGGGAATCCTATACCCTCATGCAAAACCTACACAGAACAGAAAGCCTGGACAGAATATGACAAACCAGTCTGGGTCCAAGTTGGCAAAGAAGTGAGACAAGGATGCATATTTGCTCCTTATTTGGCATAGGGTCTGGTTAATTGAGGGACCACCTGTCTCTCATAACATCTGCCAAGCCAATTCGATCCTGCAGTGTTGGCACACTCCAGCTTCCTTCAATTAAGCAATATAATCTCTCAGGACCCTGGAAGTGTTCCTTTTCTGTAGCAGTGCCTGCTCTCTGGAATGAGGCTCCCCTTGAGATCTGGATGGCTCCCACTCTACTGTTGTTTAGAAGAGCCATGAAGACCTGGCTCTTCACCCAGGCCTTTGGCAAGGGAGAGTGAGGCCCCTTGCTTCGTCACACTTGCCATATTTTATCTTTATTTTTTATGTTTCATTCATTTAATTGTAATTGGTTTGATTGTTGTGAGCCTCCCAGAGTTGTTGAGAGGCAGCATATAAGTAGTAGTAGTAGTAGTAGTAGTAGTAGTAGTAGTAGTAATAATAATAATAATAATAATAATAATAATAATAATAATAAAGGAGGAGGAGGAGGAGGAGGAAACAGTGAAAAAAGGAGCATAGGAAGCATATCTGAAGGATAGTGAAGAAGATGCACTGAAGCTAGTACACCATGAAGGCTTACTACCAAAGAAACCAAACTGGCCTATGAGAAAGACCAAATGAAGAACAGAAAAGAGACATGGCAAGCAAAGTATTACATGGCCAGTACACAAAAAAACTATCAAGCAAAGCAGATAACAAGATCTGGCAATGGCTAAGAGCAGGAAAGTTGAAGAAAGACACAGAGGGGCTAATTCTGACTGCACAAGCTTTAACAACAACTGTATATAAAGCCAGAATTGAGAAGACAGCAACAGACAGCAAGTGCCGTCTCTGCAAAGAAGCTGAAGAACTAGTGGCCCCCCTACTCAGCTGCTGAAAGAAGATCACACAGACTGACTACAAACAACGGCATGACAAAGTAGCAAGAATGGTGCATTGGAATATCTGCAAGAAATGCCATTTGCCTCCAAGCAAGAACTGGTGGGACCACAAAACAAACAAAGTAATAGAAAATAAAGAAACTAAGGTGATCTGGGACTTTAGAATTCAAACCGACAAGCACCTGCCACATACACCCCAGACTTAACAATTGTTGATAAGAAAGACAAACAAGTCTGGATAGTGGACATTGCAATACCTGGAAACAGCAGAATAGAACAGAAAGAACTGGAGAAAATAACAAAATACCTGCAAACAGAAGTAGAACAACTGTGGCAAAAGAAAGCAAAGATAGTACCAATAGTTATAGGCACCTTGGGTGCAATCGCAAAACATCTGGAGCACCACTTGAAGACCATCAGCATTGACAAAATCACCATCAGTCAATTGCAAAAGGCAGCTTTACTTGGAACAGCTTATATCCTGCAACTATACCTTTAACAACATCTGCCTACCCAGGTCTTGGGAAGGACTCAATACATGGATAAAAATGCCAAATTCAGTCTAAACATCTGGCTGACTGTGTGACCAACTATAATAATTTCAGTCTGTGTATTATATATATACTGAGAGAAGCTGGATTGGAAGAAGAAACATTGGTGATATATTCTATGCTGTTCACTTGTCTGATAGCTGAAAATGCAGAGCTCTAGTAATGAAAGTCAACGAACACAGTGAAAAAATGGGACTACAATTAAACATAAAGAAGACCAAACTAATGAAAAGATTGACAGTGAAGATAATGAAATGATGGATGGTTTCTGCCTTTTGAGATCAACTATCAATAGTAAAGGAACCAGCACTCAAGAAATAAGTCGAAGACTATCACTTGGTAGAGTTGCAATGAAAACTTTGGAAGAGATATTCAGATACTGTAATGTGTGTGTACCTACAAAGATCCGAATCATGCAGGCAGTGGTTTTCCCTGTGACACACAATGGAAGCGAAAGTTGGACTTTGAACAAGCAATATAGACCATTGACATTTTTGAACTTTGGTGTGGAAGAAGTCTCCTGAGACAGCCAAGAAAACAAACAAATGCATCATCAAACAAATCAACCCAGAGTTCTCAAATGAGGCACAAATGACCAGGCTCAAAAGATTATACCTTTGATACATTATGTGAAGACCTAGCTCTCTGGAGAAGCCTATAATGGTGGGAAAAGTGAAAGGAAAGAGAAAAAGAGGATGACCAGCAGGAAGGTGGATCAACTCAGTTACAGTGGCAATGGGTGGACAGTGACAGTGGGTACATCACTGGACAAAATTTTCCTCACTGTTCAAGGAAAAGTTGTGTAAGAAGTATGTGGTAGAACCTGTGTATATATCAATAATCAGGATAGCAAACAAAGAGAAAACATTAACGTACATTCCTAATTCCATTTTGCAGAAGAGTCTTATTGTTTCAACAGCTTGCATTGTCCGAATAGTTATACAAAGAATTCTGAATATAACACTTTCCCTTTGTAAAACTCCTGCATTTTTTACAGAGTTTCTCCCATATTTTAAAAAAAAAAATCTGTTAAAGACACACACAATCATATTTCTTTGTAAACAAGTAATTAAATAAATACCGCCTTGCCATGTCATGTTTCCTTAGACAATCCATATGTGATGGCATTTTCAACAGCATGCACTTGAACAAATCTGTTTCCCCACTGATTGCCTTCAGTTTGAAGAGCAGTAAGAGGTAAGTAGAATCATATTTGACAAATTAAGGTAAAATTAATCTAACACAAATATTCTTTGGGCTGGAACTCTATCCAGTTTAACAGCCCATTGTGCAACAGATAACTAATATGAATTTAGTTTTTTGAAATAAAATATTTGCATTCACAGTAGATTTGGGGGATTGACTGTTTTAAAAGATACACTGCAAATGTTATTGGTTTTACACACACACAATCACTGTTTAAAGCTGACCAAAGAAACAGAAGAAATGGAAGACTCAAAAGAACAGAGCAATAATTATGATATTCTTTCACAAAGTGTCTGTCTGTCTGCTTCCTCCTTACAAAAAATACCCCGACTCTCTGCCACATTATGTGCTAGTTGTTTAAATTTTATCTGCTAATCACATGTTTAATCTGTGAACAATTTTGGACAGTAATTTTAAAGAAAACCCCTCTGTCAGACCAGGAAACATGCTATCTATATCTTACTGTATTCCAGGAAACAGGAGTCACATCAGATAGTGGTCAGTTTCTGAAGTAATGGGAATGGTAGTTCAGAGTTTATATTCAGTTATATCTCAAGTTTCACGCAGTTTCTCTTCTTTCTAGCCTTTGTATTGTCTATTGATGATCAATGCTTGTTTACATTCCTTCTGTTATTCTGTTCAGATTGAATAGGTTGGACTCTTACAGCCATTAACTTCTGACTCCTTTCCTGTTTTGTCAAAAATTAGAACTTATTTTATGCTAATATCAAAGCGTAGTGATTGCTTTGAGGCTAGGCTTCATTATTAACAATTAACTGAAACTTTGTAGCTGCTAACACAGAAGCAATATTTTTCACATTAAAAAAGGGGGGCCCAGCAGAGAGCATTTTACAATTATGAAATGTACCAAAATGGGCAATTTTTTTTTTTAGATTCTACTCTATAAAAGGAATTGCACTTAGTAAAGCATTTGTGTAATTCTTATAATATTGAATTTTGGAAAATCAGAAAAAAGAAAAGGTAATGCTTGCTATCTTTAATCTTTAATTAAACACACATCGGTACAACTTGAAATCCATTTTTAAATCCTTTTGAGAAAGGAGCTCATCTATTTAATCCATTCTTAAGATTGACACAGACTGTAGATTTTGAGGATTTTATAACTAGAACTTAGATTGTCTTTTCTCCATTTTTCCCACTCAATTTTTTTTGGTATTTTTTTTTTAATGAAGTCCTACATTTGCTCATTATTCTGTGACATTTTCATGACCTTAATATAAGTCATTATACAATTGGTTTCAGAGTAGTTCCCCCCAGGCTATCTTATCCCAAAGAAACCACTTTTGAAAGTATTCTTCTACTTGTAATATTCAGACTATGAGTGTCATGGTATTAGCAGGAAACAAAGTGGGAAAAAACCTGCTGGAAAGTACCTTATGGCACTTGTCAATGCACTTCCATTTTCCTTCATGTTCTACCATCCTACAAGATGGCAAGATTTTTTAAAGTTCTGAATAACCAGAGATTTCTCTAAGCTTGCTAGGGAAGGGAGGAATTTCCCTCAAAGCAATTTTTCTCCACCCCTTGGTGGGAAGGAAATCTCTACTGTCCCCCTGTGCTATGACCCCAATAATTATCAGCTGAAGCTATCTGCATTTTTAAAAACATAGATGTTAAATGTGAAGAGCACTGAGTGCCACATTACATGTAGCCTGGCCTTTAGACTTAATATCAGCAACAGATAAAAATGCCAGCCCACCACCTCTTAAATCCTTTCCCAGTTATATTTGTTTATAGTTTCCAAACCATAAATATGCCAGACATCCTTATTTGAAAAGGCATTAGCTTCATTTGTTCTGTTTGAATAACTTCCCTGCATTCAATTAGCCAAAGTATTGCATAATAAAATCCCAATTATATTTGGCTGGTTCTGCTACATTTTACTTTCTCATAAAAGCACCTAATAGAACTGTTTCTATGTATTAACATAACATTAAATGAAAACAGGAAAATAAATCCCTCAGCTATTTTAATTCATACATTGATACTTTAAGACCATAATCTCAATTTATTAGTGTAAAACACTTTGCTAGTCAATCTTCCATAATTCAATAACAACAACAACAACATCTACCTATCCCAAGTCCTTGGGGAGGACTTGATAGGTGGATAAAAATGTCAAATCCAGTCTAAACATCTGGATGACTGTGCAACCAACCATCATCACCATCACCATGATTATCATATAACTCAATAATAATATGGCCCTTCACAACCATCCAAGTCAGGAGAGAGACAGTGACAGGAAAGACATGGTGCCTTCCAACAGACGGCCAAAGCACATATGCCCTCCCTTGTACTGCATCAAGGACTTCTAGCTGTATTATAACCATTTAGATGAGGGTTATTTCTAGGAGCCTCATTTCCATCCAGAGCCGGTTTGGTATTGTGCTTACGGTCTCAGGTTAGAGACCGGGAGTTCTAATTCTGCCTTGGGCACAAAGCCAGCTGAATATCCTTGGGCCAGTCACTCTCTCTCAGCCCTAGGAAGGAGGCAAGGGCAAACCACTTCTGAAAAACCTTGCCAAGAAAACTGCGGGGACTTGTCTAGGGAGTCACCAGGAGTCAACCCTGACACAAAGGTGCACACACACACATTTCCATCCACTGCTACTTCTTATGAGAACTAGGTGGCAGTGTGAGAACCAACATAGAGCAGTGGTTAAGGGGCACAGGTTCTAGTCTACTCTTAGCCCTGGAGGTTCACTGGGTGACTTTGGGCCAATCATTCACCAAGTTTTGTTGTTGGGAAAAATGGGAAGAAGGAGAGCTGTGTAGCTACCTTGAACTCTTGAATAAAAGGCAGAATATAAATCTAAGAAATACATACAGTATAACAATATCAGTTGGCTCAGTGTCATTACTTTCCTGCATATGCCTTTTTAGACTTTAAGCATGGGAGACGGGTTGCTTTGATTCATCTGTAAACCAGTCTGCAAATCTCCAGGGGCTGAGTAGAATAGAAAAACTTTAAATAAATACAGAGCTGAAAATTTTACACCTGCTAAACACATCAGCAGCACCTAGCTGGCCTTGGCTGATCTTGAAAACGGTGCATGGGTGAGAGACAGCCAGCAACTCTCAGGAATATTGGCTGGACTGGGAAGCTGATAGTAAATGCTTTCTATATCACCACCAGGAAACTGAATGGGTGTGTCCATGAACTCAGGCACTGAGCTCAACTCAAAGGAACCTTTATCTTCAGATAAGTTTACAATGGTAACAAAGCCTTTGTAATGAATAAGTATTAATTTACTTCAGAAGAAAATGTGCGTTAATTCCATTTCCAAAAACAGAATGATATTTTATGTCACAGCATATTAAGTACTTCATTATCTTAGAGTTGAATTTTGATAATAACCTGAAACTAATTGAACTGCTACAGAAAATTACATCCAGATAAAACAGAAGGGGTGTAACAGTGCAGAAGAGACTATTGCCAATATTTTTTCTAACGATTGGATAATATTACGTCCTGTATTTGCATCCTGTATTTGCATTTCTTTATTATATTTATATTAGTACAGTACGATTGTTCCATTAAAATCTACATGTGGCACTTTTTATGAATAAATTGTACAGGATAATACATATTAAAATTTATTAATATAAAATTTTAAATTCTAGCAGCGTGAATTTAAATTCTTCTACTCTGTTATGTTCAACATGTAAATAAGAAACACCCCACATTTTAGAATTTTTCCTGTTCAGATAAATTTCTGGTTCACTGAAATGAACTGTTCCAAACTAATCCCATGTTGCTCTAAAAAAAAAAAAAGCGATTTCTATCCTTATTTTTATTTATTTATTTTGCATTCCCAGTTGAAACCATAACAACTAAATATAAGAGTATATTTAGAAGCAGCTAAGCCATGTGTCTTTGAAGTTAGAAACTCCTAACTTGTATCTGGCTTCTACTAGATGCCATTAAGACATGGCAGTTTAAATCACAGCCCATATAGAACTAGTCTTTGAACTTAATGGAAGCCATTACATGTACAGACTTTGCTACTTGCAAGCAAATGCTTAAGCTCTGAGAGATATAAGATTGTGTGGTTAAGGCAGGGAATTCTGGGAGTTGAAGTCCACACATCTTAAAGTTGTCAAGTGCCACTGGATAAAGGTATTGGACAAAGAGTAGAGAGAGCAAGTTTCTCTTGTATCTCAGATGTGGAAGCTCACTGGATGTGATGGAATATATCTACGAAGAGGAGGGTGATGTGGTGGATAGCACAGAGAGCAAGGCTATCAGGAGGGAGGGGGTGCATTCCAAGAAGGAAAAGGAGACAAAAGACAACACAGTCCAGAGGTGGAGTGTGGGAAGCATAAGAGGTCCAGGATAGCCACTCCCTAGAATCTCCTAGAGTATATCCACTAGTTACAGTAATATAGATTTAGTCTGGCAAGATTCTGTCTATAAGGTGTAAGCAAATAAAGGAACTTTACTCAACTGGACTGTTTCACTGTTGTTCTTGAGCTGGGCCTGACATCAGATTACCTTGGGCCAGTCATGGTCTGTCAGCCCAGCCTACTTCACAAGATTGCTGCTGTGGAGAAAACATAGGCATATGTTACATTATAAATAATAAAATATTATTCAACTCAGAAAAAGTCCCAGCAGTAATAGGAAAAACTACAAAGGGATATGCCTTTTGCTTGAAGAGTGGCATGAAAATCAGGAGGTATGATGAAATATATATCAAAAAGTGTAACAGAAGGAGGATTTCAGCCTGAATTGCCTTTCTGATTCTCCCCTAGTTTATGATACATCACCATTTCCCTTTCCAACATTCATCAAGATCCAAATTCTGAACATATTGGCCACATGGCTACCAGTTGGACTGTGGATAGTCATGTCAATTAAGCCTATTAAATGGTACTGCTATAAAATATTTGTTTTATTGAAAGAAATTTTAAAAAAGGGGTGGCGGCGGCAAAATGGTCTCTGTTAATTGCAGTCCCCACTTGTATTACCAGAAAATCTTATGAAAAAAATTCATGAAAAAAAAGTTACTGGATTGGGTGACATCTTTATGACTTTCTAGCATTAATTGGGATTTGTGGCCCTTTGTCTAATAAAAGTTCTATCTTTCAGCAACGAGCTTATTTTGGCTTTGGTTTAATACTGAAACCATAAGTTCTTAAATTTCATGTATAGTTTATATACCTATGGTTATATACACTTTTCATTCTCATTAATCATTGTTTCGTTTGTCGAACTTGCTCACTTCTATGTTAATCTTTGGCCTCCTTGTGCCTACTCCGAAACATCACTACAATTACAATGATGACACAATAGCAAACAATAATGGGATCTGGATTTTAATCTAAGCCCCAGAAGTATTCCTCAGAGCCTCCGTCCAGAACAAGTGTTGATAATTAGTGGTTCGTTATGCTTGGGGAAAATATTTTGAAATGCTAGGGTAGCTTTTGAATTACTTTTTCTTAATCTGCATGGCCATATTGATTTGTTCTAATCCAAACAGTAGTGAAATTAAATGGGCTAATAAAACTATTCATTAAAACTGAGGATGCAGTAGAACCCTAAATGTTCTGTTGACATGGATGAAATTAAGCCAAGAAAATATTTCATATACAAATGTATATACACACAGAGATAGACTTACATAGGATTTAAATGTATGTATATTTATGTATGATTCCCCCAAACCTATAATTTGATAAATTATAGAAGAACACAGGAGCCATTATACACACACACACACACACACACACACACACTTTGTTTTGTTTGTTTATTTGTGGGCAAATTGTTAGTCAACTCCTGTATGGGCTCTTTTAAATCTAGGTACCAATTATATCAAACCAGAAAGATCACAAATTAATTTATTATGAAAGCTGTTCCAATGTGATCAAATGTCTGTGAGATCCTGGGAAAGCAGAGGACAGAACATGACAATTACAGGAGGAAGCAGGAATGTTGCAGAAACTATTCCTGAGTACAGGGTGGGCGGGGGCGGGGGGGGGACATGGAAAGAAACTCAGAGTAACACCATCTTAATTACACTAGGTATAAGTTGAGCTGGAGAATTGTTTGGGCAGGCTTTTAAAATTAAAAGACCCTACTAGCTATTTCCAAAAATCCAAGTGGTTCTTTTTTCCTGAGTTTGCCTGCCTTGAAGAGCTTTACATCCAATTAATAAGATACGTCCCTAATGCAGTGCTACGGCTGGACGCAGGGCTGCCAAGGGATGAGACAAGGGCATGACTAAATATTTTCAAATATAGGCTAAAGATTAATTTTCAACCCCAAGGCTTAACTTCGCTTATCTTGTTAGATAAATTCCAATTGCCTTGGAAACAGCAAATTGGAGACAAAATTGAGTTTTGCATTAAAGCCACTGCTGACATTGGGACAAAAACAGGATATGGTGGCTCTTAGACAAAAGATCCTTGATACAGAATTACTAACCAAATATAGAAAAATACCAGCTAGAATACAATTGGGAAAAAATAAGATCTGTTTCAAACTGGCCCATCATCTTAACAGAGCACAGTTGGTTAAGGGAAGGGGAATCAATAGAAATAATCCAAACCTATAACACTATAGAAAAAATAATTATTACTTTTGGGGTAACATATTTCTATAGTGATACATAGGAAACTTAGTTTTAATAAATGACATACTGGTCATTGGGGCTGATTTTACACAATATTTTTCTGTTTTTGTTTAGCATTGGATAAGTACAATTTTGTGTTTCTGTGTTTGTGTGTATGTGTTTCTAGACACATTTAGTGTTGGAGCTGGAAATATTCTGTGTGTGCATGTAAGCATTCCTGAAAGCAAGAATCTAGCCTGGTTTCATAACTCTTAACAGAAACAAGATTAATTTACAGGAAATATATTACAGGGATAGGCAAAGCCTGGCACCTAGCTAGCTACATCCTTCTAGCAAAAGAGTGAAAGAGAATATGCTCTATGAAGGTGCACCTGTTAAGAATGTAGAAGGAAGTGATCTCAGATTAGCAATCTCTTAGATAAGAAAACAGGAACAGTGAAACCACAAAGAGGGGATAACTTGGGCTCTGTCATTTGGGTTTGACCAGGTGCACACAATCCTATGTAGACTCAAAATGTTTATTTTGAATCAACTACCCTCAGACCAGGTGACCACTTAGAGCCAAAGACCACATGGCACTTCCAATCCCTCTTCTGTGGCCTCCAGAAACTCCAGTAATCATGCCACTGAAAGTCACCAGTAAACTACTAAATCATTGAAATGCAATTTCCTGGTGATTTTCTGACTAAAAAGTAGTTTTTAACACACACACCCCTTCAAAATATACCAAATAGGTTACAAGAAGTCCCAAACCCATAATGTCATTCTATCCTCATCTTTGCCCCTTCTATCTTAGATGAAAGTTAAATGCTTTAGGTCTTGAAAGAAATTAGAGTCATTGGCCATGGAAGTGAAGCAAATCAGTCTGGTTGGATCTAATAAGTCCCATTTAAGACAATATGTACAAGCCATAAGGCTAAAGGCAAGTCCTTTGACTGCATCTTTCCTGATTCACTCACAGAAAGAGGACAAGACAGATGCTCTTCAGCACTTTAAGATGTGGTTTCGAGAAGCCTAAGACTAGGCAGCTTGCTCAAAAAGATTAAGGTAGAAAGTCAAAGGCTCTTTTATTATAATCTGATAGATACAGCACTGCAGGGAGGTATTTATAGAAAGTTTTTTGCACTTTACAGATCCCTTCAGATGAAATAAAACTGCAAAACCACTTCCTGTCTTGCCTTTGCATTGTAGATGTTGAACTATGATGCAAAATGGACATTCTTCTATATCAATTAGAGCAAAAATTATATTTCCACAACACTGTAACTCTTTAATTGGGTTATTTATCTTTAAAATACCTTACAATTCTTCTGATCCCTGAAACCCTAATATTAACTGGAATCTTTCCTCAGTGCTTCCATGCCAAACCATTCTCGACAGGAAGAAATAAATTGTAAGGACACATTAGGAAGCAGTGAGATTGGGCAGATAATTTGCTAATATTTTAAGTCAGACATGATTTTTGCTTCTCAAAAGCAACTGTATATGGAATTATTAATGTTATAACCACAATAAATGTTCTTTAAAGAAAAGAAAAGAAAAGCACTGCTCTTTTATACTTTACTATAACCAAGAGAAGGCTTTTATGCTCCAGTATGAATCATGCCCTAGTAATTGCAAAAGTCATTTGCAATTACCCACTGATAAAAATTATTAAAAGCCATCAGAGTTGTTCAGTATTACACAGTCATAGTTTTGACATTGTTCTCTATATTCATGGTTATTATCTATCTAACCTATCACTATTATTTCAGGGTTTTTTTCTTGTTTAAGTCCAGCTATGTTCCAATCACATCAGTTACTTCAACCTCCTTTTTTTTTTCCACCAGGAAACACACAATTTAGAAACCCTGCAGTTGTAATTTTACTTCCCTTAGATGCCGTCATAATAACTCATGGTGTTTTTACATCACATCGTGCAATGGTTGTGACAAGGGGATCAAGCTGAGAAATGCAAGCAGTGCCTGTGGAGTGGGGTCCAAGTTGAGAGGTGGTGAGCAACAATATTGCACCTTTATGGGTTGCAAGACTCCATTTCTTCAATATCAAGTCTATAGTATCTTAACAAGAGCTCAGAAGGGCTAAATTCTAAAGCCTCTTTCAAAGCTTCATTACAAAAAAAGTGTACAATAAGCTAAGAGATGAAAGAGCTCTTTTATTGTAAGTAGAGCACAAGGTCAGGTGCTCAAGGCAAGGCCTCAGTGTGAGAACAATTAGATGCACCATTTTCAGTGGTGGGAATCTGTGTTTACTTGGGCTAAGCACCCTTCTGATTTTCACTGTTGAAAAAAAGGAAAGATGCCTTCAAACTGAGTTCAGCTTCTGGTGACTACATCCAAGTAGTTTTCTTTGCAATGTTATAGAAGTGGTTTCCTCTGCTTTCTTCTGGTGTGCTTTTCAACTTCCCAGTCCTCTCCCCTAAAGCCTCTTATTTTCAGACAGTCCCACATCCAAATACCAATCAAACTGTTTTTAAAAATGCATGGCTAGAGATTTCACATTCTTACTGGGTATTACCAGACTGTTCAATAATCAACTGACCCAAAGAATTAAATAAAATTATGAGTGTTTAGCAATTCAAACAGCAACAAATCCTCAGTATTTTTCTTTGGATGTTCAGTGATCTTTAGAATTTGGGCTGGTAATATGTCCAACACCTGCTCCACCAAAATATGTTCTAGGGCAGTGTTGTCCAAACTTGGCCACTTTAAGATGAGTGGACTTCAACTCCCAGAATTCCCCAGCCAGCATGGGTGGCTGGGGAATTCTGGGAGTTGAAGTCCACTCATCTTAAAGTGGCCAAGTTTGGACAACACTGTTCTAGGGCTTTGTATTATAAAATATAAACTAGAAGTTCCAAGTTTTATTCTATAGCTTCATGCAAAGTAAATTACAACTCTCCTGTGTTCTTAGTATTATCATATTGGAGTAAGAAAAAGACTGAATATACTTTCATTTTTATGTTCTCCATATATATAATACTTCAAAACTAGAATGAATGGAAAAAATAAAGTATTTATATTAAAATAGCTAGGGAGACAAAATAGCGGGGGTTGGGAATAGGAAACAGAAGGATAGCTTTTCAGAAAAATATGATTTGAGAATTCTCCCCAAAGCCAGCCTGGGAAACCACAACAGAGAGGAAAAGATTTCTATTGCAAAAATAATGTTTTTAGCATTTCTGAACCACCATCCTGCAAACATCTGATATATTCACCATACTAATTTATTTGTATGTAATTTACCCCACCTGAATGTGGAGGGAATGTACCCTATGGCAAATCAGAAAAGCTGAAGAAAATGCTACTTGGCTTAGCTTTTCTGCTACATGTGAAGCCATTTCTATTAGTTCAAGAAAGTTATTAGACAGAAGCACAATCTCTTTGAGTCCTTAATCCTGGATTCAGACACTCACAAGTATTCTGCTGTTGGGTGGGACTAGAAGAATATAATCTCTATAACCAAACTGATCTAGTCTTCCTGTCCATATAATCAGGAAGATGTTGTACAGAAAACCAGAAAACAAAGAAGCAAGCTTATCTGAGAAAATTTTACCTTTCTCCCCTTGTCCAGCCGTGTTTCCAAGATGTAGGCCAGATTTTCATGCCTTTCAACTTGAGGTAATGCATCATTCCTCACTAACTGCATTATTTAACAATAACCAGATTAGAGGGTTAAGTTTCCAAAGCAGCAGTTTAAGAAGTAGAAAGGTGAAACAGTGGAGAGAAATAGGAATACATTCAGTCTAAGCCAGAGGAAAGCAACATGTGACTGTATATTCCATCCTCAATATTGTTGAACTGTAACTCCCATCATAGTTATACTGGTTGAGACTCAGCAACCTTTAGAATGCCACAAGTTGTCCATCTAAACTACAGTGGCCATATTTTCTTGGAAAAAATAAAGGACAAACCTGAAAAATAGGAACGTCTGAAAGAGATTCATAAGGATAATTTTTTTTTACTTGTTTATGTTTACAACTTTGCTTTACAAAGGAAAATTCAACAGCAAAACCAACAAAAATTTTACAAAAACACATATTCTAATAAAAGTATCTAACATCAAACATTATATGTACATTTATTTTAAAAAGACAATTCAAAGTCCATATTTTTCACATGAATGTGAAAGACAGTGCATTAAGTGGTACGGTTTGTACAGTAAAAGTTAAATAACCAAAATAAAGGACAAAAGTGAATTTTTGAAAAACAAATAAATCTAAAGGACAGCTTTCTGAAATAAAGGAGTATCCTTTATAATAAAGAACATATGGTCACTGTAATCAAAGCTAATTTTCATCAAACTGGTACTCCCCAGTTGTATGGAGAGCAGCATCAAATGCATTTATTAGATTATTATTTTTCAGTGCTTCTGCATGGATCACCTGAATGGCACCTTTTCACTGAATGTTGTTTTTCACACATAAGGAGTCTCTTACAATGTTTTCCTTGCAATCCTTTTATACTCTTCCTCAGGAATATGGATCTGTCAAAGGAGCAGCAAGCAGCCATTAGTAACTGTCCAGATGAGAAAGAGGCAAAGATGTGTAGAGACCTATAGGAGGGCACAAATGTGGAAAAGGCTGCTAGTGTCCAGAAACATTTAGTTAACTGCAGAAGAGACAGCTAATGTGGCATTGCTTCATGGTGCTGCTGTCTACCTTTTGTTTTTTCACTTGCAATGCATGGTAGAGAGGACAGGGAGATGGATAGAGAGGAATGCTTCTCCTCTGAATGAGGAAAACTGCAACAGGTGTATGGAAACCCCTCAGTTGCTTGCAAAAACAGGGAATTAATTTTCATTATTTTTTTTTAATCCCTGCTGACAATAATTTCCAATTTTCCTGGCCCAGTTTTGCTTTATGAAACAGGAAAAATCTTTTAATGTACTACAGGTGGTCCTCGTTTAATGACCACTCATTCAGCAACTGTTTGAACTTGCAACGGCACTGAACAAGTCTCGAAGTTCTGGCTGGCACAGCACCCCTGCAGTCATGCAATATGGGCACTTGGCAACCAGCCTGGATTTCTGACCATCACAGCATCCCATGGTCATGTGATCGCAATTTGCAACCTTCCCTGCCAGCTTCCCATGAGCAGAAAGTCAGAAGTCACAATCACGTGATGACCCGCTCAGTTCACACTTAATGACAGTAACTGGGCACTGCTAGAACGGCCATTGTTAAGTGGCACAGTCACGTGACATCATGCTTCACAACTGCATCGCTGTGAAATTGCACAGAGATAGCGGAGGATACAGTAGTAGGTGATCAAGAAGTCATATAAAGATCAATTGAGAAAAACAATTTTTATTACAGCAATTGATTTAGTAAAATGAACAATGTTTCCTAGATTAAAAAGATAAATCTCATGAATGTATCATAAGTTTTTTTAATGTCTTTGGTAACGTAAAAAGAAAACAAAAATACTGGTTTGATCTTAGAATAAATATATATTCTATTTCCCCAGAGTAAGAAAAGGCTGTTCTGAGATGAAGCTGAATTACTTGTGTATAAATAATCTACAAATAAAAATATTTCAGAATATGTTCTTTCTCTGCCTACGCAGATTTAGGCAGATATAAATGGTTGATAGTTACAATCTTTTCAGTTCAGCAATTTTGTTTTCTTTAGTAATAATGGGCTCTTTGATTTCAAGTCACCATGCAAACATTTCAGGATTATCTTTAGAAAAAATGTGCCATGAGCAGTCAACTAAATGAACTTGATTTAAATTTAATAAAGCATCAAAGCTACCTGCCCTCCTGGTATGCAGTTTCTTTTCTAAATAGCAGCTACCCTTTATGACTTCAGTATTGAGGATCAAGTGTTGATAATGAGTTTCTCCAGCTATTAAACTCTTATTTCCTGAATCCATGTGCTGTATTTTGAACTTTACTTAAGCCCAGGGGTGTCTGCAGGAGTGGGGTCAAAAAAGTCAATGTGGTAGCTACAACCATGTGATCGAAGCCCTGCCCTTTTTTGCATGCACTGGGGCAGGGGTAAAAAAGGGGTTAGGCTTCAATTGTATGTTTGTGGCTGCTATTTTGAATTTTTTGATCCCAGCCCTGCAGATATCCTCGATGAAAACATTTTTAGAAGCTTCAGTATATTTTCTCCTTGCTGTTACTTGTTTTTTACAAGAGGAGATGCATTTATTTTGCTGCTAGCCTGAGTGAACTGCCAACCTTAATGGGACTTGAATGCAAGCTAGAAACGAATTATGGAGTGGGTTTGCTGGGCCATTTGTTCCCGTCCTGTTGCCTGTTCATCCTCCCCTACTATTCTTGGAGGAATTCTGGCTCCAGATATAAAGGCTGCTGCCAAAAATACCTAGACTTACCTGAGATCTAAGGTTTACTGCTTGTTATTCCTAGAAAAACATGTAGTATTTTCCTCTTGTCTGGATTGTACTTTCCTTCCTTCCTTCCTTCCTTCCTTCCTTCCTTCCTTCCTTCCTTCCTTCCTTCCTTCCTTCCTTCCTTCCTTCCTTCCTTCCTTCCTTCCTTCCTTCCATATTACTATTTATCTGTTTGGTAAGTGAATTGTCTTGCAGCAATATGATATTACATAAATGGTGGCATTGTTTCCTGAAGCATGTCAATCAACTGGTGAAGAAAATGAGGGAAAAGCAGCTGCACAGAAGCTTGGAAGGAGTGGAGCAAGGGGCTTCACTTGACTGAAGCAAGAATTTTTCTGATTCAGAGGTACTACAGGCTGTATCTGCAAGCTAGCATGCAGGTCTAACCTGTGGTGGGGCAAAGTACCTTAATAGCAATGCTTATCCATGGCTTGTTTTAAATTTACTTATGATCATGCAGGCCTCTCATGTTATCAAATTTTGAAAAAGACAGGAGTCAGGGTTCGACAGTCACTATGGCAACCATGACTATGTCATTAAAGTCCTGTCACATAAGTGGCAGAGCTTTGAACATGTGGTCGCAGCCACCATCTTGACCGCACAGTTGGACCATCTTAGTCTCAGCTTCTCTTTCCTTTTCTCCACTGCCCTCCCCTCAGGCATGAAAAGGGGGTTAAGCAAGTTTATGCAAAAGGAACTGGGGTCCTAAACCTTTTCCCACAACAGCCTTATTAGTAGACTTCATAGAAAATAACAAGATTTCAATCCTTTAACTACATGTTTCCCCACTGTTCCAGCCCATTTTATCATACAGTCTTTCACTTGTTCTTCCATTTCAAATTTCAGTTAAAAATTATACATTTTAGCAATTACATGTTCATTATTTGTACATAGTTCAATTTCAAGTTTGTCTTCTGCTGCAAATGTCCTATTACCTACTTGAAATCTGCTTGGAAGATAAAGAATGATCAGGATAGAAAGCAGAATTCCTAAAATTACAGATTAGCAACTAACAGCTCAACTGAACAGGCAACAAGGGTGATATACGCTTGAACTGTAGCAATTATTTCTAATTATCTGTAAAATAACATATGTAATATTTGCACAAATTGTGATTCTGTTATACTTTTTTTTTTTTTATGACACCTGAATGGCTACCAAGGCATTCATAAAAAAATGGTTTGTGAGAGTCCTGAATGCACTGTGGAATATTTATGGAATTGGCTTCCTTCCACTTCAAGCACAAGTTGCATGTGGCTGTTCCTTAATGCAGGTACAGCTTTTGTCAGGCACCGACAGAGCTCCAACAAGCACCTTCTGCAGTATATCCTGAAATATTTCAGTGAATGCACAACTGGCGTATGAGGTGTGGCCTTTTCAAGTAATTTTGTGTGTTCAGAAGTTAGGCAGCTCAGAACTTCTCACACAGTTACTTTCCAGCTTGATTTTCTCAGTGGATGCTAGGCTGTTTCTCTGAGCCTCAAGACCAGGTCTTCTTAATAGGAACTTGCAACTTAATTTGGGGGCTTATTTCTTTCTCCATGATTCTGTGTCAATGCCTTACTGGCATTTTAACTTGCTATATTACTTGCTTGTCCTTTGTGTTTGTACTTTAACCAGGATATCTGCACGCTGTATACAGAGGAAAAAAAGATATTTGATGAATTAGACTATTCTTTCCTCCTTCCCAGGAATAGAAAGCTGGGTAAAGATGATACATCATTTCGTAACTGCATTTCTACATCCAAGAAATCCAAACAGCCATTAGAAAAATCAGATTGTGCAGAACAATATGAACCTTTCTGGAAAGCTGCAATCTTGTATTAATATTTTGAAAAATGAGCATTTGGAGCTTGGAGGAGCTGTAAAAAGTCAACTTCCACAAGCAGTCCAGCCATTGGAGGAAAGAGTAAAAGATACACTTTGTTTTGCAGACCTCAGAATGTCACAAAGAGGCTATTGTGAACCAATCAGTCCTTACCCTCAAGCTGAACAGTTGAAGAATTAAAAAAAGAAGTAATCAGCAGCTCATGCCCTTATCATATGACCACTGTAATGTGCCTTATATGGGTCTGCCTTTGAAGACCACCTGGAAATTGCATTATGTTCAAACTGCTTATTGGTGAATGAGAACTGCCATAGAGATGTAACACCTGAGCTGTGGGACCTGCATTGACTGACAGTAGGATCCCAGGTTCCAGTTAGAGTGCTGGGTTTAAACCATAAAATCTTATATGATTTGCCTTATCCAAGCAGAATCAGCCTATGTGGTACTGTCAGGATTTTCTTTCTCATGGGAAAGGATTCATCCCGTTATCTTTACAACAATAACAAATAATATTTTGGCTACAGAGATCATGTGAAAAACACCTGTTATTGTGTGTTGTGTATTGTGATATTTACTGCCACCTATTGGCGTGTGTATGCTAGGTACCCAGAGGGGGTGGCATAGAGCTATAATACAAGGAGAGGAAAATGTTCAGCCTCTCTGAGTAGTTGTTAGTTGTTTTAGTGTTAGCCACTATGTAGGTTTTATGGGCTACGTAGTTGTAACAAATTACAAAGTAGTGTACCTCTTCTCTAAGAGTTTGTAGCTAGAGATTTTGTTAAGCTTGTGTTGCTACTAAGTCTTGGATGCTACAATATAATGAGAAGATATGTTTTTCTTTATATTTTGTATGATATTTGCATTTTATGGAGTTTTTGCATTTTTAATCAATAAACACCAGTTAGTATATATTTTTTGACTGGATTTCTTTGGAAAACAAGAAATGGACATTGCATTGTGAATAGCTGCACTGTTGATGTGTTTGCTTTCATGGCTAATATTTTCCTGGAGTTTTTGCTGCGTTCTGCACAAACAGGAGTGTTTGTGATTATCACTCTGCACGACAGGTACATGCTTCCCCACAGAAGTTATTAGTAATCTTCCATTTTAGGGAGGCTGGCCTACAAACTGTTTCTAGATAGTTTCTCCTTTTTTATGGAAGTGATTCCCCACCAAGATCAGATTAGACGCTATTCAGTTGGCTTTCTGAAAGCTGGTGAAAACTGAGCTGTTCCAGAGGACGTTTAAAGATAATCTGCTGGCTCCACTGGATGTTACAAGTCGTCTTCGTTTAGCAACTGCCTTGTTTAGTGACTGTTCATAGTTATGATGGTGATGAAAAAGTAACTTTGTAACCAATCCTCACGTTTACGATCTTTGCAGGTCTGCAAAGCAAAGGAAAGTTGAAGTAATATCATAAGCACAGTTGCGATTTCACAGCGACTGCTTCACTTAATGACTGTTGCCGGTCCCAATTGTGGTTGCTAAATGAGGACTACCTGTATAGCTAATTTCATTCATTCATTCATTCATTCATTCATTCATTCATTCATGGTTAGATGTTATATATTTCATATCTCTTAATTGTTTTTCACCGGGAGTCTTTGGGATTCTGACAGCGTACAATCAACCAACTAACCAATCTGGCCAGCGTCTTATCCCCTGAGCTCCTGCAGACCCTACATGAGCAAACGTTACTGTGGTGAGGTTGGGGAAAAGTAATGGGTCACCCTTAAATCGGGGGGTGGGGGGTAAAGTATGCCAGACTTCCCAACTTGGGCTCAGCAGCAAATCAGACATCTACCAACACCTTATAACTTTGCTGGACTCCTTGGTCTGACTTGGCTGAAAACTTTCATCCAGCTCAGCCAGGTCAGAATCTATACTGTAAGAAGCATGAAGCTATACGCATCAGTTGATTGCCCACTGCAAAGATGTTAATGGCATTTGTATTCCCAGAGCTTAAGAATTCTTTCTCTTGCCCTTTTGAGCAAGATGCTTGGCACAGCATTTAGTGGCCTTGAAGATAAGCAGATGTTGTCTGTTTACATAATGGCCACCTCTGTCATAGGAAATATGGGTTCCTGTCTCACCAATCTCAACTCTTACAAGGCGAGAGTTCCCAGCAATGAGGAAAGGACCTCCCCAAAATCTCTGCAGAGCTGCAGGGTTTTAAAAGAAAACCCAACTTTGTTCTGTTGCAAATAAACCAGCCATAAACGCACTGATTCACCTACTCAAAGCAGCCAACACTCTGAGGTGGAACATGATGACCTTTTTCTAAACTGCTCAAAGTTGTCCTGCAAAGATACAAAATCGGTCCAAGTTTTCTTTTTCAGATAGCCAAACTTAGCCAATCAGACAGGGCCTGGTTCCTTTGGTTTAGGGTTTAGAATAAATTTTTATTTTGCAAATTTTTCAGTGCACACTGTGATTCATAACTGAGTATTTTTATATGTCTGACTTTATATCTGTCCCCCCCTCCCCCTTTAGCATGTCAGAGCAGGGAGATGTAGGTTGGCTCAGCTGCAGAAGTAAGCATTATGAATCTTTTAACATTCAAACAATGCTGAGGGACATTTTGTGAATGTATTAAGGCAAATGGAAAGCACACCGCTTGTATATATTTGAAACTGAGAATAGCTGAAATATCAGCTGAAACAAATGCAGACTCATGCCTATATACTTTCAGAGAATGAACCATGGTTTTCCAAAGCACTTGCTGGGTATCTTTCTTCTCTGAAGGGATTACAGCCTTCTGATTCCTTTCTGGAAAAGAGAATAGTTACAGTTGTTCTTCTAGCTGACTTTACTTCATGTTGAAGTTTTCATTCAGGAAGCCATGGAACTTTTTGACACAGATCAACCATTTGGTAGTAAAGATAGATTAATGGTTGAAAAGTTTTCCTTATCATTACAAAGATCCATTCGAAGTACGTGCTAAGAATGAGTTAAATGGTGCCTCAGTAGCCACATCTAAAAAAAACAACCCCATATTTCACTCCTTCTGCAAACCTCTTCCATTTACAAAAATGGGATGCAAATTGATGAGATATTCTCAGAAAACAGTCTGGTGCTACTTGGCGATAAGGAAGCATTTATTAAGAACACTGACACTGGTGCTGCCCTTTAAATTTTGTGTTAAACTCGGTGAAGTACTATTGTGTAAAGCTTGGGGTTCCTTATTTGCAACTATGGACTTTATCTGAGGTAGTATTAGCAGTGGAAGACTGTGGATAAGTACAGCAATGCAGTGGGTACTGATTTTCTATCAATCATTTTCTAAGAAAAAGTTCAAGATGATGATGATGATTAGATTTTTATCCTGCCTCTTTGGGGATGGGTGCAAGTCAAGGTGGCAAACATGCTTAATACTCCTGCCTCCTATTTAACATATAAGGTTGGGAAAAGATGTTTCAAATGTGGAATCCAGTACATAAAATCCCTCTTCTATAGCAACCCATTTCTTCTCAAAAGAGGGGGTAACAGGATATCATTCCAAGATATTTTATTGCCATAATTTTTATACTCAAGGCAGAAAATCCTTCAGGTGCCTTATCCCTTGCACTAAAAGTAATAATTAAACAACTAAATGATTTATACCCTTGACTTACATTAAAAACCAGCACTTTGATACTCAAAGAAGAGAATCTGTAGTAGCTCCATGCATGAGAACATAGACTGCTTATATATTAGTGGTGAGAATCAGGGCAGAATAATCTCCTTCTATTTTTATTTATAATGACATCAAGTACAATATAAATCTGTGTCAAATTCATACATAATTCAAAAAAGGGACATTAACAGAAGTTTTACTTTTTGACTTTTAGAAATCTGGTTGACAAATGCACTGTAATCTGTTCAATAATCTTCTCCACCACCTTATCAAACAAATTTTTCATTTCTTTTCTTTTCCTACAGGTTCTTTTCCCCGCTACTTACTGCTGTTCCATGCCTGATTGGCATAGCAGGGGAAAGTTTATGTTAGAAAAGACTGATTCTGGTAATCTTCCATTTGACAAAATGTTTTCTGGCAGTTCATAAATTGTCCTAGATATTGTACTGATACTCTACTGTTTTTTTCTGAACATAATGGGATTTTTTTTGGCAAGGTGCATAAACCAAAAGCGAGAAAGGTTCCTCTCAAATCCTCCCATTCCCCCACGGAACCCTTCTAGTAAAAGCCATCCATTTTATAGTGTCATTTGTTAGCATATTTATTCATCCACCAGATAACAATAATATAATTATGTGTTAAAAACAACTCTGCTTCTAAATATCAACATTTTAAATAATAGACAGTTAAAGAAAAGTGCATTTTTCATTCTGGCATGTACAGTTATTGTGACATCTAATATTTACACAGTTGTACCTAGAGCAAATTTTTCAGTTTGATTCTGACAAAATTATTTTTCTGGAGAACCAACTGCTGCAATGTGATGCTTGTTACCCATGACAGGGTTTTCATTTTGCATCTGTGATAAGTATGACCTCTCAGGTTGATTTCCATTCCAAACCTATAAAAAAGTTTAGTTTTGCAGCATTTTGTCTATCAAGACTGAGTATTATGCCTCTGTAATTACGGGGTACAGACATTTCAAACTCTGTTTAGGTGTTTCTTCTGAACTCCAATATTGCTAGATACACTCAAAATCAGGTGCATAAATCAAGCTGTATGAGACCCAATGCTAAGCTCTCACATGGGGGCTCTGAACAGTGTGGCAATTCAGGCTCCCAGCTTCTCCCCAGGTGGCGACAACTGAGGACAGGCACAGAACAGGAAAGGGAAAGATCACACAGACATTTCTTCCCCACCACACTACTGGAGGGCCTGGGCCCCACAAAGATATTGTTCCATTTCTTCAGCCACCCCAAATATCCTTTCTCCCTCCTCCTTGGCCATTGGATTTCTGCCCTCTTGTTAGCTATGATTGACTCAGGAGCAAAAGAGGAGACATTAGCAGTAGCATGAATAGCTTTTCTTCCACCTGCCCCCTTTTTCTCTCCATGCTTCTTTTCCACTAAAATTCCTGGGCTTTGGGCTACCAGATCCAGATGACTCCTTGACATGACAACAAAGAGATATAGAACGCTCTGAAACTCTTGCCTGCCATCTAGTGTCTGTCAGAAGGTTTCTGTACCCCAGGTTTGTTTGCCTTAGCCACATTAACAGGTTTGTTGAAAGTGTGAAATCAAGGAGCAGCAGGCAAGTTAGCTGTATAAAATTTAACAGCCTGGGTAGAGATATGAGTTGAAAAAGAGAGGACTAAGGGTACACTGACCCCAGGAAGAGAGAACAAGTTTTTGAATTCCCAGCTTACTGCTACACTATGCCCAATGCTTGATGCTGATACCACCATGAGATATAGTAAGAAAGTGACTTCCTTTCCCACTTGAGGATGGAGTTCCAGTTGGCATTTGAATAGGAACCAGAAGTGAAAGTTCCCGTTGTTCTTTTTTCTGCCTATATGGTCCATGGAGCAGATGCGTGTTCATACATAGTTGCAATTATGAGATGGGAGAAGGGACAGTTCAGACTGCAGAAGTCCTGCAGAAGAGAAAAATGGTGGTGATGGTAGGTCTGGATGCTGAGGCATCTGGTGGGATAAATTGGGCATCTTCTGCCTTCAAGAAAGGAGGATGAACTGCCTTTGGCCTGCCAATGCTACCTATGTTTTCATGGGACTAAATCTCATGGCATATAATAGGGTACTTATACCAGTGCAGATCAGAATTATCATCAGACATTGTGATTGCCTAACCTAGATAATACTCTTGGCTGCAAGGGAGAGACTGGTAGGGCACTTATGCCTCTAAGCCCCAAGCATCCATTTGTCCTTACTAGATTTATGCCATTATTCAAAATCTATGTAACTGGTTTTGAACTGAGTTGCTCCACCAATTCTGTTTTTTCTTTACTCCTCCTCCTATAGACTCCTTGACTGCAGAACATTCCCAAACAGCATTGCCTCATTGACTTCAAATGGACACCAAAATTATGTATTGTCTTTCTCTAGTAAGGCTAGATTTTCTGTTTTATAGGGAAGAAGGTACACATGTTTTAAATCAGAGTTCAGTCTAAAACTGAGCATTGTTACATTCAGTTAAAACCCACATAAAATGTTGTACTTGTTGCTTAACACCAGTTTATACAGCTTGCAGTTAATGCAACTATTTTTATTGTGGGTTGCAGAGTTCTAATTTAAAAAAAAAATTAGATGCTTTCTTTTCCATAGTATATATACTTTGTGACTTTTTTTTTTTTACTGCATCTTCTCATTTGGGAAATGAATCGCTGTGTTTTCAGAAGCTAATTGTTCTACAATCCAGTAGCCGCTGCAGGGAGGTGGGGGAGGTGGGTTAAAGTACGTAAAATGGCTAGCACCACATTTGATCCAACCCCTGCTCTTTTGTACTTGCATCAATGTTGCACACACGTACAAAAGGGTCAGGGCATGGATTACCACACCACATCCACTGTCTTGCAGATTTTAATACCCAGCCATCCATGCAGACACCGTAGATGCTCCTGCTGTAGTCTATATGATCAAGAAATGGATCTGGTGATGATTTAGATGAGTTCAGTTAATTTTAAGCCACTTGCAGACATTACTTGCTCTCTTACCCAGAGATAGCCAAGCTATTAAAACAGTCTGAGAGATAGTAGTTTAGCACTGATCTAGAGGAACTCCATTCCAAATACAATGCATTTAGGGATGATTTCCAATATTCAGTTCTGGCAGATAGAATTCCATGCTTTTCTATACACTAATATTTTGTTTGAGTAGCTCCAGTTGTAAAACTGGAGATGGTCCTGAGTTTCAGAGCTGCTTCTGCACAGAGATTTTCCAAGAGGAATCTCTATATTTAGGATGGGATCTAAATGCCTGCCTGGGCCCAGATGACCAAATCCTTTACCAACACTTTCAGTGCTTACATTAACTGGAAGAACCAGAGGAGTCTTATCTACTAAGAGAAGCCAAAGGCAAAGCATGCAATGTTGCTGGACTCTGCTTGAAACAGACGGCTTCCCGTTTCAATCTAACCATTCTTAACAGTTGTCTTGATTGGTGACACATCTGCAGAGTACACCTTCTGGGGAGCAAGAAGAAATTCCACAGTACATTATGGCTAATACCTTACAGCACAGATCTATTGCAATCCAGCCTGAAGGTGGAACTATGGCTGGAGAGTGATCACCATCCTATCATGCTAACATTACAGCTTAACACTAGAAAATGGAGAGGAAGATTCCCTTTAGTCTTGGAGAACACAAACACTACCATCAGAATTAGATGGAATGAAAGGTACGTGTGTATGGTAGCTGAATGGCTTAATTCCTCCCCCACTCTAGAAAAGCACCAACACATAATGGAGGCTTATGATAATTGCAGCTCACTAGTGATTTGGAGTGATTTAAACTTCATAAATTAATTCAAAGGAAATTTTGAGGGACCATCTCTCCCCGGTTACATTGACCCATTCCATCAGGTCCAGCAGAATGGGTCCCATCCACTAAGGAGTGTCATCTGCAACACCCACCCTTTGGAATATCATTCCCCTGAGGTTAGATTGGCCCTGCCCTATTGGCCTTCCAAAAGTCCCTGAAGACATAACTTTGCCATTGTTCCTGGGCATCCAGTGATGGTATGGAGCTTATAAAATGGTTACACTGTTTGTAAGACAGATGGCACTCTCCTGCAGATTATGTTTTTAAGGATTTTAGTGGTTTTTAATTGTTTCTATGTTGTTGTTGTTGTTGTTGTTGTTATTGTTTGGTTATTTATTTGTATTTTTTGGTGTGATTTTTAACTGTGTGAGCCACCTGTGTGAGTTGCATATGTGAGATGGGTGGATCTACAAATTGAACAAGCAAACAAGCAAATAAATTAATTAATCTCACACCATTACTGACTGTGCCATCAAACACCAGCCATGATTTGACTGGGAATCCAAATAATTTACAGGGGACTTTAGGGAAGCTTATAAATTGTACAGACAATCCCCCATGTTGGAATGGTCTCAACTTTTAGGCAATCTTAAAAAACAATATAAGGTCCTCTTGAAGACCAAAAAGAATACAGCCGTCAGAGATTGCTGGTAATCTTTAATTAATTCAGTTAAGGCAAATAACTCTTCACTTTTCAGGCAATTTACACTGGGGCCCTTGGGAAGTCTCCTAGAATCCCTGTGAACCAAGTCTCTGTACAAATATGGCAAGAACACTTCAGAGCTTTGTACGCAGAGACTAACCACGCAAACATCACTGAACCCTCAAGATTTGCTACACTATAGATTTGGCCACCTGTCTCTCCCTCTGGAACGGCCATGCTGATCAAATCCCTTAAAATGGGAGAAGCCTCTGGTAGTGATTGCATTCTCCCTGACCTGCTCAAATGGAACTGCACATGGTGGGCACCTCTTCTTGCTTCACTCTTCATGCATTTGATTGTGTGGGACATATACCTAAAGATTGGGGACCAGTGATAATAGTTCCAATCTGTAAGAAAGCAATGAAGTAGATCCAGCTAACTCTCAACCCATCAGCCTTTGAGCATGATAAGTAAATTGTATGCAAAACTCCTATGCTGGAAACTATCCCAGTGGATTGGATTTGAAGGCCTGCTCAGAGAAGAACATGGGGGTTTTGAACCCAGTGCTCAACAATGGACCATGTCCTTGTGCTACATCACCTGATTGAGAAGCACATTCAGAAACTGAAGTCTCCACCCTATGTAGCTTTTCTTGACTTTAAAGCAGCATTTGATTCCATATCCCAAACATGTAGGATAAGCTACAAAAGACTAATATTGTTAGGCCACTATTCCTCCTGATTACTCACCCCAAAGTGAGATCTAATGCTCAAGGAAAGCTTTCTGACCCCATACATATATAGAGAGGGGTATGACTGTAGAAAATGTGGTTGGAACTTCAGTTCTTATCTCCTGTTTTTACTTTTTCTCTCCTTTTTCCTCTTCTGTGTAAATTGCTTAGCTACTTTTACTCTTCTTTTCTCCCCAGTGATATTGCTACTGAATTACACCTACATCTAGTAATTGACTGTAATAAAGGATTTGATTTGATAAAAAAGTAATATTGGGCATCCTTTTTTAACGTCTTTCCTAACAAAATAATAAAACTGCCTAGAATTGCTCTTAGATGTCAAAACATTTTTGATTTTTATACATTTTGATAGTGCATAGCCGTTCTGTGTGATCCTGAATTTGAACAAACTTCAAGAAACAGAATAGCGGTCATAATCATGACTTCTTTTTTAAAAAAAGAGATGAATTTAAATTTGTCTCCCTCATTGACATTGCTGGGCTCAGTGCTGACATAATATAGTGGCCAGACAAGGGAAAGACTGGGGCCAGATGGATGGATCGAAAGATAGATGCAGGTCTGTATGTACAAGTTTCATATTAGCATAGTATGCACTCCCCTTTGGTCATATTAAGAATTAAAATTTTAAAGCAGTATCTGGTTGGTCTCTATGCACCATAGCCTAGGCTTCTAGAGCCCCACATATAGCCCTGGGCCTTTTCATTAGCCATAATGTGGCTGGTTTGATTTTGGATTAATGCACTGTGTGAACCTGACCAATTATAGTTTATTCAGTAAGCCACAATGAAACAAGCAATAGCTTGTTGCAACACAAAGCAGGCCATTGATTGCACTGAGGCTATGAGCTTGCTTGAGGAATAAAAACAGAACAATCAACTAACAATAGAAATAGAAGAGGAGGTTCAGCACACTGACACTTAACTAGGAAGTAAGACCCACTGAAGATACTGTTGTGAAGACATGGACTGCAGTTCAGCATCAGGGCACAAACTCTACATAAAAGGTCTGCCTAGGTTCAGTCCTTCCCATCTCCAGGTAATGATGGGAGAACCCCTGACTGAAAATCTGTGTGATCGTATTTGAATAGATAGATTAATTAATAGTAGTTTCTTAACTTTCAATAGACTGTTCTGAAATGGCTTGCAGAAGATTGCTTAAAATTGCTGTACCTTGATAGCACCACTCATACGTTTGAATGATTATTTGAATTATTATGAATTCAGTGGGACTTATTCCTGAAGAACATATAGGGTTGCAGGACCACTCTTTCACTGGAGGGTGTCCCAAAGGAGAAGAGGCAGAGGACCTCACAAGGAGCCTGGCTAAAAGTCTTACTTAATTAAGTTCTTGAAGAGATTTGAACATATGATACTGAAGCACAAGGAAGGTTCTGGAGTGGGTCAGGGTCACTGGCTCCTAGAGGCATCCAAGAGGGCTCAAAAAAGTCCAGATGGCAGCTGCATAATCAAAGCTGTGCCCCTTTTTAACCTGCATCACAACACACATAAAAAGGGACTGGGCTTTGCTCCCACAGTTGTGCCCACCATCTTGACGTCCTGTCCCCCCATGGACACATTTGTAAAAAGGTGGCTTTGTATGTCGCGTATGTATTGTGGCCATCATCTTACTATTTTTTGACATCCCTGCCCTACCCTCCCATGGACACCCCAGCTTCCATTACCTAAAGGAATATAATTACCCTTAATTCATTGCATGATAAACCCTGTTTTATTATTTTACCCTGTTTTACTGTTGCTGGTAAAAGGAAAAACAGGGGAAAATATCAGATATTTTAATACTTAGCCTTTTATTCCTTTAAAGAGAAAGATTAATTTAAGAAAGCTAGTTGATCTTTTTCTTTGTAGTTATGAAATAAATCTGAATGCCTTATTTGATATTTGAATATAGTCAGGGAATGCTATGACTACGGCTCTGTTTGCATTTAATAAATAAGATTAGACTTGAGGCAATATTAGATGAATATATTTGAAGCTACTGTATCCAAGTTAAGTTAACAGAAAGTTATCCTCAAACTTAGGGTCTGTGCAATTAATCTGAATATGTCCAATGAATAGGGTTTTTTGTAATTAATACGAGTTGGCGTATTTTAAATAAAGAATGCCATCTTAAATGATGGGTTGGACCCATTCTTCACCATATTGTCAGCTGAAGGCATCTGGGTTTACGCTATGGTTTCTGCAAATATTTCAAGCTCAATTTAAAGAGGACCCATGTTTTATAAGGGGATGCATTTCCATTTCTCTCCCTCACCCTATTCAATAAATATATCTTAACTATTATGATTAATTCATGCCACTTTCTTATATTTTGTTGTTTTGTTTAAAATGTATAGATTTAAACTGTTGGAGTATGAATAGAAAACGTAGAAAAAATAAATGTTTTAAGTAACACTGTTCAGTTTTGAAACTGGTCACTGTGCTTTGTAAACATTGTTTTATGGCTTACCATTATTTGTTAACATTGTTTGACAAACCTTGAGTAAACTAATGTGGCTCAGCATGATGTGTAAATACAGTCCTTGTGAAGTCTATCCCTTTTTGATCTCAACAGAAAACCAGTATCGTTATTCAGCTTATGTTCTCTGCTGTATTTTTAAGGAAAGCTCCCACCGTTAATGATGCATTTGCTATAAAATATTGAACTGTTACCACCAAACTAGCCTTCTGTACCATATAGCAAGCAAGCTAATAATGTGAGCAAAATCAGTATTTATGAGGGAAGCTTATATACACAAGGGAATAAAAGGTTGCTTTTTAAATATGAGGATGGGGTTGCTTAAAGTGGTCATCTATAGTTTAAATATGCTCAGTTACAGTTTCTAATACAAAGGAAATTCTTTCCCAAATAGATAATTTCCAGATTGCTTTTACTTCATATCACATTTCATACCAGGAAACTTTCACAACTGAGAACAGAAGATGTCTGCAAGTCTTCCTCTCTTTGAAGTTCCTCCTGCTTATCTAGGATAAATTTGACATTTCAAGGCTTCCTCTAAGCCTTGGCCTAAACCATGGCTATCCACTGGAGGGAAGTTCCCACAGTGCTTTAAAAAAAAAAGATAGCGAGCTAGTCTCAAACCCTTCTTAGAACCAGTCATACAAACAAAACATGTAGTTAAGAGAGATTTGTTTTGTAAGGGAGATTTGTGTTTTCAGTTTTCAGTGTTTACAGGGGGGAGCATGTGGATGAAGTTATATAAATGTTCTGGAAAGCAGGATAGTTCCAGAGAGATGGTGAATTATGCCATCTTTGTAAACCAGTCTGGAGGGGACATGTGTGGATAGCAAGCCTGCAGAGCAGTCCAGCGTTATTATCCAGTCTCCTGTTGTATTTTAAACAGAGACGTGTAGTGGCGAGAGGGGTTTGTAGTTGAGTCAAGACTGGAAGAAGTCCAGGAACTACTGTTTGTACAAGCATTAAGCAGAACTGGGTCTTCCTCAACATAAGGGCCATCTCTTTATCATAGAGCCAGTCTTTTCCTGAGGCTGTATGCGTGCTCTGCTCAGAAATTAAATATTTCCTCATGTATCCAAGCCTCTAAGATGTTCTCCAGACAGTAGATTGCCTACAGAGATATGAACTGGATGGCAAGCTAAGCCAAGGGCCATTACATGGTTGAAGAAGCCAGGAAACATAGTTGGTTGTAGTGCTGGAATACTGATATAAATGGATAAATGCTACAAGGCAGCTTTCTGTGCTCTTGTTCTAGAATACAAGACCCTTTTCCTGACAAATCATGCTAAGTTGAATTTATGAAAAAGGATGCATTGCCAAAAAATATCCAAGACTTCTATACCGAGTTGCTGTCATGGGAGTCAATATTAAGCATGCTAGTTTAATGTACAATTAAAACAATAGTGTACTTTGTACAGTAAATGTTTCTTGGAATCATGTCTTTTCTATGCACTCCTTTCCTTCCCACTTTGGATAAAAGCCAAAAAGACCACTATCCAGAAATGATGGCTATAATGTTTACAGATCTGGTAATTCACCCTGCAAACTGACTCAAAATGACAGGTGTTACTTGAGCAAGTTCAAATGCTAAGCAAAGGCACTAAAACTCAATAATTTTATTTCAAGCCAAATTTCTCATTCAAGAAATTCCTATGGCCTCCGCAGCTACATCTAGGAGAGCATAAACATTATGGCATTTGTCTTGTTACTGTAATATACTGATAGGGTATGTTAGTCTGTGTACAGGCTAGTGTCAGGCAGGAGCAAGTACAAGTTTTTCCCCTACTTGCTCCCCTTCCATTCCTCATAAGGATGTCCAAGGATGTTCATAGATACTTAAGCACTGCTCGCACTACTAATTCTGGCTTAAAATGTGGGCCACAATGATAATTCTTAACTTTTCACATTGACACTTTTGTTGTTTTTCTGAAATGTAGTAGACTTGACCTTCACCCTGTCTTGTGGAGAAAGAATCTTGCGCTGCTATCATCATCATCATCATCATCATCATCATCATCATCATCATCATCATCATCATCATTTAACCTTATAAATCATGTAAACATTGCTAAGTCCTGGATGTATATTAAAACAAAGGCTTGTCATGTAAATTCATGGTGAAATAGATGTGATGTGTTGTGGGAAAAATGCCCACTTAATTAAGGAACCAAAGCATTTGGAGATAGATGCAACAAAGTATCTTTTACTGGCATGCTCATCTACAGTGATCATGGGGCTTCCTGCCAAGAGCACCGAAGCCCACAAGGGTACAAGTTATATACCCTCCAAAATCATACATAATTATTACAAAAGGCAATGTAAATTATAACATGATTTTTACAGGCAGAATGTAGAACTAGATAAGAACTTAAGGTGACCCATGCTTCTAAATTTTTCTTTTCCAAGGAGGCTCCAAGCCCACCCTGTCTACTGATATGAGTAACTTCTAACACAGTGTTTCTCAACCATGGCAACTTGAAAATGTGTGGACTTTAACTCCCAGAATTCCCCAACTAGTCAGATGCTGGCTGGGGAATTCTGGGAGTTGAAGTCCACACATCTTAAATTTACCAAGGTTGAGCAACACTGTTCTAACATAAACAATGCCCTTTATGGTGCTCATATATTGACTCTTTTCACACCAAGGAAAGGACAATAATCTGGTTCTTGTTATCTGTCTCCTTTTCCTTCTGTGTCATCAAGCAGTTTCATTTTGCCTGCTCTTTCATTGGGCAATTCAAAATTCCTCACAGCAATCATGTTTATAAGGATTAATATATTATCTGTCCCACACAGGTACAAATGAAATCAGGGCTGGAGAAAGAAGAAGGGGAAAGCAATAATTGGAACCTTGGCACTGATAGAAGCGAATATGTGTAACAGATGGCACTAACATTGCAACATTGGCACTATCAAGAGCCAAGAGATAGCACCAGATTGTTCTCCCTCTTGCCGTGATTTTTTTCTCCTCTGAAGCTGAAGGTGCTTTTCAATCCCCTACCCCTTCTCCAGTAGCACTTCTTGTCCTGTGGGATCTATGACTTCCTGCTGTAAGGTCTTCTTGGAAAACATGGGTAAGTCAAATTTTGGAGCAAGCTCGATATAGTTAGAGTGAGATATGTGATGTACTACAATGCCTTCAATGTGATACTCAAGGAACAGTGCCCCCAACTGCTTGTCCTCCAGATTCCCAATCTACTTGGCTTCTAGTGGTTAGCAATGAAGTTATTCAAGAGTCTTTAAATACCTCATCAGTGCCTCCTAAGGAGGGGTCCATGCCTTCTTGTTTAAAGAAGACAATTATTACCCTCTTCTTAAGAAGCTTGTCCTTTTTAATTTTTTTATTTTCCTATAGCTAATCTGAAACTAGCTTTCTGTTTCTCACCTCCCACTGCTTGGATGCTGTAATATATCTGCATCCTCAGCATTATGTCTCACAGATGTAGACCAAGTATTGTTTCTTTCCAATGCCCTTGCTTTAAATCAGTCTGTTTTTCATTTCCTGACCTTTTTAAATTTTTTATTACTTTCAATTACAGAAAGAAAGAAGGAAAAAGAAAAACAAACAGGAAGTAAGAAAGACACAACCCTAAATTTTAAAGCAAAGCATCAACAGATCATATGAATAATATTGAACAGCCTTTCCACTACATTAGTAAGGAACCAGTTTATAAGTGGAGAGTAAACATGTCATCAGTCCAAGATTGAAAATCAAGGGTGGTCTTTCCACTGTAAAAGAGTAACAATTTCTTGGCACTCCATGCTTAGTAAATTCATAGTTCTTTCTACGCTGATAATATAATTCAAAGTCTGATTCAATCTTAAACCATATTCTTCTTCCCAAAACAACATTAACAAATATATGGATATTAAACCAGAATGGGAAAAATGGTGGGGCAGGCCCAGCCTTGACTATAGCAATATACTGTATTTGGGGCTGTCTTTGTGTCTGGTCTGGAAACTTCAGTTGGTACATGCTGGATTGGTGAAGAATGCACAGACTTTTAATTATTGTTTTGAAATCTTCATTTTAATTATTAATTTTACCTATTTGCTATAGCTGCTATTATAACTGTTTTTAATGTTTCCTTTTTCAATTTGTATTTTATTGTAAACTGCTGAGAGACTTTACTAGTCAGTGGCATTACAAAAAACAAATATGTGCCTTCAGATGAATTGTCAGCTTCTGTCTGAGACAATGCAAGGTAAGACAGATAAAAGGGATAGATAGATGCCTATGGTGACTCAAGGAAACCAAACAATAAATTAGTAAGAAGTTCCTTTATAGGAAACCATGTTTATTTGGTAGATTACATTATCTCTATGCCTTCCTTCCAAAAAGCTCAATATTTATAATGGGATGATTTCCAGTATAATTGATATCCACTTCACATCAAACAAGATATAAACGTTGCAAAATAAAAGCAAAGGCTCCTCTTTCAATCTAATTCATTAAGCCTAGGCTGCCTATAATGTAATTACTGAAGAATACTAGAACTATATGGACTATAAATCAAAAGTAAGAATATTTGCCAGAATATTTCACATTAACTAATCTAAGGAACAAGTTCATTTTATGGCTAGCCTATTGTAATCAAAATCCATGGCTGTGAAAACCCATTTATAATGTCAGTTAGCAGGGAAAATATTGATGAACACTGGATATTTCTGTTATCTTGAAGTAAAGGAAAGATAAATAAGTAAAAAAGAAAAAGGTGGCCATTCTGATATCACCAACCTCTGTATACATCAATGGAGTTGATAGTCCTATTCTGAGATCTGAATGACAGCAAGACATTATGGCAGGGATTGTAAATTTATCTGATTACATACCAGTTCCCTCATGGAAAAGCAGTTGCTGTTGTTGCCTTAATTTCCTTTGTAACACTCTCCTATATGCCTCAAGAGTTTTGTTGAAAGGAAAAAGATTCCTATGACTATTTCTTTTTAATGAGACCCTGCAGCAACAACATACTTTCAACAGTTTCTTTATGTTCTGTAATGTTTATATATGCAAGTAAACCAAAGGAAATAGAATATAATAAAATAGGCCAGGAACCTAGATTCGATACTGGGCATTAGACATTGTGGCTGCCAAAATGATGATTGGTATGGGAGATTGGCTTGAAGGGGACAATTTAAAAAAATAATTCCTGGGAGATCTGTTGGGAACCCACAGCTGATGGCTGGAGGATCGAAATGAGGGTTGTAGCTTTTCAGCCAAGGATAATCCTGCAGAATAAAGACCTGAAAACTGGAGTTGAAAGCTCCAGGATTATATTGAAGTTTCAGTCAGCGAAAGGCTTCAACTTGAGGGTGCGTGTATACAGTAAGAAGGAAGTGGATGAGACAGAAACAGATGATGTCCATAGCAAGCACCTCAAGTAAGAGGTATGGAGGTGACCAGAGAATCCCAGAAAGAGAATGGAAAAGATGTTTTATGATTTGTTAATGGGATGAGGTGAAGTTTCAGAGTGGCAAGTGAAAGGAGGTCACTGGAGACTAGCAATATTTCTGGTGGGTAAAGGTTATTTACAAACATATTTGCAATTCTAGATATGCATAACAAGCTGATAATTTCACACATTAACACATTCCTGTCTCCATCAAATCTCTAAGGAAATCCACAGTTTTCTCTAGCTTTTCTAATTTTCAGTACCCAGTGATGAGAAAAATTAGACTACATTTGTCTCTCCCTTTGGACTTTCTAAGGGTAGTGGAGAAAAATGACAATCTCCTCCCATTGCTGGCCATCTGAATTCCTTTCTTGGACTAATTGGATTACACAATCACTTATCATTTGCCCCTTTATAAAATGTTAAGATTCATTGCACAGGAAACCCATTCCAACAGTTCAGCTAGCAGAAATAATAATTTATAACCCTCATGCATTTAGATAAAATTTTATACAGAAAGATGAGTCCCACCCTCCCATAACAATATAGTGAAAATATCTTCATAATAACAGCAAAAAAGAATCAGCGCATGATGAACAGCCAAATTTGCAAAAGTAGCACACTGTTGTCCATTTCCTGCCTTCATAGATAAATTATAGAGCTTTGTGGGAAACAAAGTTAAAGCAACTGAGTCTCTAAGGCATAACCACTTTGGCTAAGCTCACAGAACAGTCCTTGGGGTTACAAAACTTGTCTTCTACTTTTATTTAATTAGCTAGTTAAGTGACTGAAAATCTTCTCTGCTGGAAGAATAATTTCCAGCAGAGAACAGCCAAAACTATAGGCTATACATATGGAGATATGAAACCTAGAAGCAAAAAATGGAACTCTTGTCACAGAAAATATGACCTCAAGCACTTTTATTAAGTATTGTAAGGAGTAAAATAAACAACACTAATGTAAATGCATGTTATGAATCCCCAGTGGCTTCTCAGTTGGTTTTATAATGGGAAGCCATTTCAGGACAAAGGCAGTTGGTTGTTTGAGCTCTTTAACATGGGTAGGAAAACATTACAGACCTTCTAAGTAAGCAAGACAAAAATATCTCAGAGAGAATGAGATGAAATGTGATAAGGTTCTGAGCAGTTTTGTTCCACATACTGTGGTTGCCTAGATCCATCCTGCAAGGGATCTCCAATAGAGCTGTGGATTTAAAGTTGTCGCTGACTTTTTTTCTGCTGTGCAAAAGAAGCTCAGCTGTTATGAAATGTGAATTACAGCAACTTTCTCTACTCTATTTTGTAAATGTTTATCACATTCCTAAATTAATTCTTCTGTGCAACTCATTGCATAATACTAAAGCCTAATAACAATTTAATTGTCATTTTCTGCTCTCCCCCCCACCCCATGCAACTTATTTGCGATGGAGCATATACGGTAGGTGTTACAATATTGACTGTATTAAAAGGTCATAAAATGAGACTATATTTCATATTTACAGTATATTTTTACTTTCCATAACTATAAAAACATTCATTATGCCAACTTCTGTCCAACCAAATTATATTATGGAAAAAACAGTTATTAAAGATTATCATCCCTGTAAAGTTCAGAGAATATTTTTGTATGACATATGGAGCAATAACTACTTTAAATAAAAAATATACAGTTACTTGGTAAAAGTAAGCTACCAAGCTCTACTTCTGTCTTATTAAAGAACAACCACTCATTTAATCAGATATTTTTCTGACACTTGGGACATTCAGACACTATATAATTAGTCTTCCAAAAATATTTTGGTAAAATTCCTCACCCCAAAGTCCTGAATAAGCTTAGAAGTCACGTAACAAAGAAAGCAGTTACTGTATTAATGACTAATGACTAAATGAGCAGGAATAAAGAGGTGGTTTTCTCATGATTTGGAGATTTTTTGGGGGGAGGGTCAAATTTGACTTGGTACCAGAATATTTAGTTAATTAATGGAATGCTCTGAGACCATATTTTTAGTGTTGATAGGCAACAATGTGGCAAATTCTACCCTAGATCCCATTTAACATTTGGTAGATATAAGCTATTTTTCAGTACTCTCATTGGAGGAAAAGTTGGGTTTTATTGTTAGAAACTTACAAATTTGATATATAATTTCTTTAAAAAATGTTATCCAGGTGTAGTGATTTGTTCACTTTTTAAACTTTTAGCCCCAGAATTTCATTTTGTCTCTCCTACATGATCCAGTTGAGTTGCTTCCCTAAAATGAGAGTCTCTGGCATGAGGATGTGTCTGATGTTTTTGGTAAGGAGTACTAACAAAAATAATGGATTTATCTTTTGCTTCCCCCCCCCCTTCTTATTTTGGTTCCGTCTTCACTTTTATTTGCATTTGTTTATTTGCAGATGTAAATATAAGAATATTTAATTACATTGGCAACAGAATTCTGGATTAAGTAACAGGAAAAAAGAAAACTCAGAAAGAAGGTGGAACTGTGATGGGAAAAGCACCAGGACAGGAGTGGGACAAGAATACAAATAATAAATTTAGTTGAAGAAACAGAGGAAGGAAAGCCTTTTGCAATATTGTACCAAAAAGTAGCATGATAATGGTAGATTGAGTGTGAAAGATAGAAATGTATTTGAAAAGAAGCCAACTTTTCAACAGAGTGAATTATGACATTAACTTGTTCTTCTGAGATATCTAAAATGTGATCAAGAACAGCTCTGGAAGTTGACACTAAATTTGCTTTTCAGTAGTTTAATTGAATGGCTGCTTAAATGGAAAAATAATGAAACCTAAACTGAAAACCGAATTAGGCGAATGTAGGGCATCTCTATTTAGAATAATTGGCACTTCTAATTAGATACACAGCATAAAAATGAAGAAAACTGCTGTTAAAAAATAGTATTAATAATTATTGAATATCCTTTCACAACTTTGCATTGACTAGAGTTTAGACTACAACTCCCATGAATTTTCAGGCTTCATGGGCAATGATCAAAAGTGATGGGAGTTGTGGACCAAAACTCAGAGACTAAGTAAGCCTGACTAGAAAACTAAAATTGTAATAGCATTATAAATGTATAGTCATAGTGGTAAACCTAAATAAGAATTAGAAAATATTAGAAAATACCACTCTTCTGTTCAGATGATGTTTTTCTCCAAAACCTGTCCATAGACTTCCATAATCTATACTTTTAACATTGTGTGGCTTTATTTACTTCATGCTTCTGTTTTTGTATCTGGACCCATACTTTTCTGTGATTCTAATCATGATGTGTTTAGAATCACTTATTTTCTTAAGGGTCAGGTTTTCCCATTCATTAACACAGTGGCTGTGGCTCTCTCAAGAATTACATTACCTGGGACTAAATTGTACTGCAAGCCAATTAGTACTAATTAAGACAATTGATTGGCTCTGACATTGAAGAACTACCAACTTTCTGTATAAACAGTTATAAACTGATCCACTCTATTTCTTGTATTTTCCTATAGCTAATCTGAAACAAGCTTTTCATTTTTCACCTTCCGCTGCTTGGATGCTATAATGTATATTCATCCTCAGCATTATGTGTAGACAAAGTATTGCTTCTTTCCAATGCCATTAATGTTAAAGTAGTCTGTTTTATTTTGATGTTATATCTACAACTGCCTCTTACAGCACAGAATATCCAGCTGTAGCCATGAATCCAGATTGTGGATCTTCTATTTCAAAGGAAATGCCTTCCCATTCAAAGTTATAACCAGATCATGTAAGGAATCAGATGGTCTTTGCCCAAACATCAACTCCATCTTAGGATTCAACTTCAGCTTGTTTTGTCCCATCCAGGCACCAAAGATATTCAAAACACAGTTTCCTGATCTCTTCTTCTGTTGGAAAGGCCTGCTATAGCACTTCACTGTCCCACTGGCTCTCTGCTCCTCAATTCCATTCATTCTCCACTCTTTTTTGATGTATCTCTAAACCACCACCATCACCAATGATTCTTTAATCCTAACTATCTTCCCTAGCTTACCAGCACCATCTTAAAAAAAAAAAAAAAAGTAACAGCTTTCTTTAAAGTATTACAATTCCAGTTTCTTAGCCTGATTGTGGAGCCAAGATTACAGATAATAGTTGTGCAAAGATGGATTCTTCAGAGGTCTGCAACTTGCCTTGTCAATCTGAAACCTTCTTGTGCCAATTGTGTCTCATATTCTCCTCTTCTTTTTGCTTATTTTGGTAACTCCCCTTGTTTCTGATGCTTCTTTGGCCTTAAGAGACACTTCACAATCCATCTGCTCTTGGCAGTTCTACCATCTTCATATATTGCTAAATAATAGAAAGATTTTCAGGCAATACTTTTTCTCCAGTATTTCCAAATAAACAAAAGTTCTGATGATTTGGGGTTTATTTTTTTCTGAACTAAAGAAAGAGATTCAAAATATATCAAAATATTTATGTTCCAAATATTTAGGATAATATAAAAATCAGTAGGATATTTGGGTGACCCGAGCAGCTTTATAATGCAAGTTGAGATATTTACATTTGTAGACTAATTCTTTTCCCAATAATTAAAACCCTAAAATAGTATAATTTATTTATTTTATTAATAAACATGACTTCAGTGTTGCTTAATCTTATTTTTAGCAATTTCCAGTTGCTTTTTATTCATATAATGATGCCAAATAGCATTGGTCCAGCAATTTATAGAAATCATTACGTTAAACAGGCAACTACTGCATTGCACATTTATGGACATCATATATCTCCACAATTCCAGAATTATCAAGTAATGTAAGTAATATGTGTAGTTTCCTTTGCCCAAAATAGTGCTCAAGGTGTCTTTGATATCACTGAAGGTTCAGCATGTGACTTTCTCATGTCAGGCTCTGCAAAAACACTTCCAGGCAGATGCTGTTCTTACTATAAAATGGCATAAAGTATGAACCTTCTCTCTCAGTAAACTAAAATAACTGAGTGTCAGTGTTGAGCGACTGTTAAATTATCTTAGATTAAGAAGATGACACAGCTTGGTGGCAGAGTATGTGCTTTGCATGCAGAATATTTAGGCTGGCAGACCTCTGTCCTGGAGCAGTAGAATAATGTCACAAGCCAAAGCAGACAGTACTGTTTCAATGAGCTCATTTGGCGTAAGGTAGCTTTTATATTCAATACCATGAGTAAACTTTGACACTGCAAGGCTTCTCAATGATCTTGCTCAGAAAGTTTATGCTCAAAGTGTTTTTACTAGCTGTTAGAATATGCTCTTCTTGCTGACTGATCCTAATCAAATGACAGTGAAAAGTCTGATATTGAACTCAGCCACCTGTGTCCCTAATGGGTGGCTTGAAAATACCCTGCTAATAGTTTTTTAAGGACATGTCCTGAAGACCTCTCATCTCATCCCCAGCCCAAAGTTGATGCTGTCTGACTGTATTTTGCTGATCCGGTGTTTGAGCAGTCTTTTCATGCATCTTCTTGCATGACCGTTGGTGCTTCAGTGACAAAATGAAGATGTTGTGATCAGGGACTGGGACCTGCCCAGAGCCTGTTGTCTGCTTCTGGCTGCAGGATAATTTCCCCTCTACTCCAATTGCTGGGCAGACTGTACATGCGGCTGGCTTGGCCTGGCTGCTACCGGCAGTGACTGGAGTATTGCCTAGCTAGCACTCTTGAAGTGCAAATTAACTTGTTTTATTTATTTGTTTATTTATTTATAATTTCGATTTCTAAGGTCGACCAACTCCACTGCAGCTTGTTATTAACACATATTCATCTCTCTTGTAACATAGCCCTAGATCCCTCTCTTTCTCTCTTAAAAAAATTATTAAAAAAAAAAACAGGAATGGAGAAGCACAGCAAAATTGCTGTGAAGATCAATAGCAGGCCAACTTCAAAAGTTGTATAGGGCATTTCTTTTCTTTTCAATAGGATTGTTAAACCATCAGCCTGATTTCTTTGCCAGAGGGGGAGGGCCAGGTCTCTCTCTGATTCACAGGCTCCCATTGCTTGTTCCCATGCCACCACAGTGGCTAAACACAGTGACGGGTGGCTGTTTTTGTATCTCGAGGGTAGAAGTGGAAATGCTGTGGAAAGGGAAACACAGCCCCCAATCACTGCCCTTCATTTGTTCTGGATTAAAAATACAACAGCAGTACCACTCACCAAGACAATATAGAGATAATCTATGGAGACCAACACAATTATACTGGGGTACCTCATGGATTGGCGGAACACACTTTAAGGCAGTTGTTTGGATAAGCCCATTGTTCCATAAAGCTTATCATACGACCAAATCATAATACCAAAATACTGATGTTTGTAAGTACCTAAAATCCATATCTGAAGGTTGAGTGGGCATGAATTTAATCAGATCAAAGTAGCCAAAGTTCTGAGTTTAACTTTTCATGTCTCTAGGAATCAGAGGGCACACTCAGATCATGTGTTGCAGAATGCTCAGGAGTCAGCTATGATTGTCCAAGACTTTTATCAATCTAGAAGCATTCTGGGCGTACCAGTGGCCACTAAATTATTTATAGCTAAAGCTTGTATGCAGCTGCTCTATGGAGATCAGATTGGGCCCCTAAACAATATTGCAGCTTCTGGAGGAACATGGTCCAAATCCCCTGGTGTGTCCCAAATGTGGTTCTGCATTGAAAAGCAAGCACAGTAGAGCTGAATCTTCAGTGTGAATCAAAATTTAAAATTATTGGCTCAAAATATCCTTTTTTCCCTGGCTGTTTTGGTTTCCTTAGTTTTAATAGAAAATCAACACTAAATGGAGAGGTTATATTCTCCAAAAGCTGAACTGATAGAAACACTCATAAGAAGATGTATTAGATCTCGGTTATGATTAAGCCAAGTTAGAACTAAGGCAGACAGCCTTAGATATAGAGGGGAATGAAATACAAACTTGTCTCTCAAGACAGATATTAGTTCCAGTGCAGTTAGATTTTTAAGTTAGATTGAAACGTTAAAATATAGGAGAGTTATGATGCATTACCAACACCTGTACTGGAAGTGTGAAAAGAAAATCCCATATGAAGATAAACTTTGATCATGTGGGAAGGGTCCTTTGAAAAAATATTTTTTCCTTATATTGTATTTTTTATAAGGACATCTGCCCATGATATATATCCCTTTAATAGTTATGCTTCCCGGACATTCAGAGACATTCCATTTTCGATATTGTTGGATCAGGATGAAATAATCTCTAAATGTCTTAAATGTCTCTAAATATTGTTATAATCCCTATAGAATCCTCACTGAGATGACTGCTTCATATTAATAGTTTTGCTATGGCTCATAGTTTTAGCAGTTGAAATAATAAAGTCAAAATCCCAAACCTGTCTTTACCAAGAGGAGGAAGTAATGAGTGTTGGTAATTGGAGACTGTCTCCTGAAAAGGACCAAAGCAATCATCTTTCAGAACAATACAGAGTCAAGAAAAGTATGCTAGAGTACACTTCTGGGGCACATATTTGGTATGTTTCTCTTTATACCCCCTGACAATTATCCTTTTCTATTGATCCACATGGGAAAAATGGCATAGCTAGACACAGCATTGAAAATATTGCAAAGGACTATGCAAAAGATTCAAGGAGTGGGGAAATAGGTGGCATTTTCTTCACTTCTTCTAGGTGGCTCAGAAAGAAAGAATAAGATATGGGAAGCGAAGAACTGACTATGCAGATGGGCCAATAGGGATGGTTTCAATTCTTCAGTAAGAGATATGGTTCTGCAATGAAGGACTCTTGGCAAGAGTTGGGCTGCATCTCAAGAAGGCCGAGAAGAATATGTTTGGAAGGCACCTTGATAATTGATCTAGAGGGCTTTAAACTGAATCTGTGAGACAAAGAGAAGAATGCCCGGAAAGTAGGCACTAGAAGCAGAACTGGGAGGCATATGCAAAGTAGGGAGTCACCCAATAATGATCAAATAGAGAAGATCTGGTTGAAGAGGTGAAAGCTGTGGGAACTTTGGGAGGAAGCTAATATTACAGAAAGAGAAATTGTAGGATAGTTTTATGTGCACACTAGATTTCAGGAGAGCCCATTCCAGCAAGCTTAGAAAAGCATGAGGTAGTACATGGACAAAGGAAAGAGGGAGTGGTAATGCAGGGTACACTTAGGGAGTACCTGGCTATTATGAATGAATTTTAAGTCTCAGGAACCAGCTCAGTTACATCAGAAAATCACAAAGAAGCTTATGGATATCTTTTTCTTGTTCTCTGAGAAATCATGGAGGACAAACATATTGCCAGGAGATTGAAGTACCTGTCTTCAAAAAAGGGAAAAAGCAAAACCTAGGTCATTGCAGATGAGTCACCCTGAGATAGATACTGGGCAACATTCTGTATCAGATTATTTATCAGTCTGTGAGCTAAATAATAATAAAAAAAATCGCTTGGCAGGAGTCAGCATGGGTTTATCAAGGACAAGTCATGTCAGACCAACTGGTTTTTTTGATAGAGTGACCACAGGAATACAGTGGACTTAGTGTATCATGACTTAATCAATTTTCTATGAAATCCTAGTAGAGAAGACGACAACACATGAGTGGCCTATACTACCATTAAATGGAGCTAGTTAAATTATTATACTCAGTGTTTGTCATGGCTGCATTGACAGTGTCAGGATTTAGGAGCATCTTGAGAAGCTGGAACATTTGACAAAACCCAGCAAAATGAATTTCATAAGGGAGAAATGTAAACTCCTCTATTTGAGTAGGAAAAAAATCAAAGCCATGAGTATAGGACAGGGGAAATGATTATACTGTGCAGTGGGCAGAAATGGATATGATCATGATCTGGGTCTCTTGGTAGATCACAAGCTGAACATTGGACAAAAGTATGATGTAGCTCAAAAGAAGGCAAATGCAATTCACTATACTTTAGGAAGGACATTGACAGACTGGAGCATGTTCAGTGGAGATCAAGCAAGATGATAAGGGGGCTGGAATAAAAAAAAAAATAACGATGCATGGTTGGATGATTGGGTACATCTAGCCTGGAAAAGACTGCATGATGCTATATAGCTACCTTCAAGTATATAAAGGGCTGCCATATAGAAAATGGGGCAGAATCGTTCGAAGTTTTTCCTGAAGATCAGACAAGAAACAATGGGTTTGAATTACAAGGAAGTAGATTTTGGTTGGATATTGAAAAACATTTTCTAGCATTAAGAGCTGTTCAGCAATGAACCAAGCTGCCATGGGAGATGGTAGACTTATTGGAGGTGTTTAAAGAGTGTTTGGGTGGCCATCGGTCCGAGATGCTGAGGTAATGATTCCTGCACTGGACAAGAAGTTGGACTACAGTACAAGATCTCCAAGCTCCCTTCTAACTCTTACTTTCTGTGATGCTATGAAAGAAATACAAAAAGAACATTATATGTGGAAATATGCGCATGAACCTCAAATGATCACAGCTACTTGTTCCTAATTCCATGTTGTTTTCTGAATATATGCAACTCCATTGTATATTTCTAAACAATCCAGAAAGTTTCTATTACTTAGCACTGGATTTTTTTTAATGTACATTCCCAAGGTTATGGGAAACATTCCATTGAATTATACCTCTGGAAAGCACAACTGTCAGCGATTGTCTGCTATTAGGGAAAACATTTTACAGATTGGGGAAAGTAGTATATTTGTCATTGTAAAATGACTGAACTCCAGCATATTTAATATAAGAAAATCCTTGACAATATCCATAAGAAAGTCAACACACACACACACACACACACACACACACACACACATTAGGATCTTGCTTGTATTTTTAGAGGCTAGTCTTGTTAGAGTACTTCCTGCATGAGTGAACGTAATTATACTTTCTAATAAGAATAGCTTCAAAACAAACAAACAGTAAACTCCCTCCTTGCAAATTATTAAACAAGGATAGTGGAACAAAGTGTACCTTCACTCACAGCTGACAGTGATCTAAATCATTGTTGCTGTCAGGTTCAGCCCAAGAACCACAGTGAGACAAATCCAGGAACAGTTCAGTTACTTTATTAGCTTACACCTATTAGACAGAATCTCGCCAGACTAACTCTAACCCCTAACGACAGGAACAAAACACTCCAAATTCCTTAGGGTGGTGCCAGTCTCCTTCTCTTCACTTTCACACACTCTGGCTGAGGGCTTGTAACGAGCTGCCGCCTGTTGTTCCCAAATCCAGTAACTTTCCTTGCAACCAATATTGATTCAAAAGAAAGTTCATTTATTGAGAATAAGTGTACAGATCCAAAGCATTGCTAAGACTGAGCAAAAGCGCGCCAAGAGTTGTTTTTCTTACTTTACCCCCCCCCCCCTTCATCTCCCTTAGTTCTTGGTCTTCTGATTCCCTTGCTGGTACGACCTTGCACATTCCAGTGCCTGTGATAAGGAGCCATCGGCTTTTAACGGTTTCTCATTCCTTCTCCCCCCCTCCTTTTCCAATGGCAGAACCGCAGCATGTAAAAAGCAATTTCTAAACTAGCCATATAACAATCTATTATAAAATCTTGCGAGGATTCTGACAGGGCTGAGGGGATGCTTGGGATTCCTCTCCCCATCCCTATGACCTTGGACCTCCTCACTCATGTCTTCCATCACAGTTGCCCAGCTACAAGTGAGGGCTGAGGAAAAGAGTTCAGAAAGTCAGATAGGCTAATAAGCTTTTATTCATGGAGAGAAAGGCTTAGGGTTAGAGTTTATAATAAAATATCTTATATGCCTTGGTAAAGGCCAAAAGGCTATGGGTTTCACATATATCAGTGGACAATGTGTCCCAGAGGAGGGGGTGGGGGCAACTATGGAGAAGGAGAGTTGCTGAACCATAACACCTTCACCTTGGGTAGGCTAGGGACTCTCAGTTTCTACTCCCTGAAAAAGTGCACAGGGTGGACCAAACTTGCATGGGCATGTAGTAGTTTATATGTGATAACCTAACTTTGAATTGGACCTGTAAACAAAATGGCAGCCAATACAGTCCCTGAAGCATAAGCATTATGACTGCTAAATCTAGAACCTCTAGTTAATAGTCAGGCTGCTGCATTTCGGACCAATAGTAGGTTCTGAGTAGTCTTCAAAGGCATAAGACCCAAATGCTGTGGGTATTGCAGTAGACTAATAATCAGGTAATGAGAGCATGAATCACTGTCATTACAGCCTCCCATTCCTAAAAGGCCTGCAAATGGTACATTTGATCCAAATAAAAATCCATAAGAAAAATGTCTACTTATATCTACATAATGTGTTTTAGTCACATAAAGTTAAATACTTTTACAAGCTTCATTGATTTCAGTGACAATGAATGCACATCTCCCCACCTAGACTTAAAATCAATATTTTTAAAAATTGTTTGAACTGTGGGCAATAAATATAAAAGCCCTTTGTTCAGTCCAACCCCAATTGCTCTAATTTACCTTGCAAAGATTTAGGAACATGTTGTTCATGGAGCTTCTTTTTGTAAACAAAATAAGTATAAAATAGAAAAGAAAATGAAAATGTCATTCAAGGAAAACAGCAAGAACTATAAACAGAATATTTTTATTCTCCATTCCCACTTGAAAAATAATCTATTCTAGTCTGCTGTCCCTTTGATTCAAAGTACTTGTGATTGGAAGATCATCAAAGCTAGCTGTTGGTGATTATACTACTGGCAGGAACATAATACAGTATTTAAACTCAAGTGAAAGTGCAATTTTTAAAATTTTATTGTATTCCTATTGATGAAGTTGTCTTTTTATCTTGATTCCTTTTCCATCAAGCTAACTCAAGAGAAGGCTTTATTCTACCTCTGCCAATTATTACTGGGAAGGATTCAGATGGAGTTGAGAAGCAATACCATGTTTTTTAGCCTCTCACAAGCCATCTGATAATAAAAAGCATTATGTAAGCCAAAACCTGAACTAAAATTTTGTGCAGACTGGGAATTAAGCCTTGTGATGAGATATGCAGTTGTGATCTGAGATGCAGGTATAGATATCACAGTCTGTTTCTCCAAATATGAAATGGCCTTGCAGGCCATGTAAGCAGGAATTGACTTGGAGGGGAGGGCAAGGCTGAGTGTAAACTAGTGCAGGATTATTCAAGTTTTCCATTTGATTTATTTATTTAATTTTATTTATTTATTCATTGGATTTCTCTCCCGCCCATCTCCCCTACAACAGGGGACTCTGGGCGGGTTACAAAGAGATTAAAACTATAAATATATATAAAATACATCCCATATATACAATTAAAACAGTACTAGAAGCAAATTACCTACTTTACACGGCAAGTAGGTAATTTCTTGGGGAGTTGTTGAGAATTGGAATACTCTTAAAATCCTGAAATACATTGTAGCTCATTCTGCAATAGGTTGGAATTGAGAGCTCATGATGACACTTTTTGGGTTCTTTGGAATTGAGCCTTGCTTACAGAACATTAAGGACATCTGCAAGAAGGAGTTCTGATTTAGGAAGAATACACAAGAAGTCACCTTTTTTGGTAAATGTTATCTACCTTTCCCCTTCTTAGATGTCAATCATACTTAAGGACTTTGCCAGGACACCATGACTCAAATTACTGGGAATACAGTAATGAAGGTGTAAAGGAACTAAGTAAATCTGAAATCTTTTTATGCCAGGGCCAATAAAATCCCATAAATATATTATATGCTCCAGTTCTAATACCAAAGGACAAAAGAGCTTAGTAAGAACACTGAGATTTGGACCAGCAAGTTGTTCTTGATAGCAAGATCAGCTAATCATCAAACAATGAGCAAAGATTTGTTACAGGGCTTACCATGATATGGTCAGCCATTTGAGGTAGTCCAGACAAGAAGCACAAATCATGGGTACTAACACTACCTTTATTGTAAGGTGTAGTAACAGAATCCTGTAAGTCTGAAAGCGTCTCCCCCCCTTTACTTTTACTTTCCAGAAAACTAGGGAGGGTCCCTTCTGAGACACTTCCCATTCACCCTCTATTTCTATGGGCTGAAATACCTTTTGTATTTGACGGTTCTCTAGTCTGTGGCTCTTCTCCTCTCTCCCAAGGTCATTCCCACATGCCATCACAAGACATTAAACTCAGGCCAGAATCTTGCAGCCAACAAGCACATATAGCACTGACAGAGGAATTCCTTATGTGCACTGAGCTAAGAAACAATGCATCTCTTCTATCCCCCATGATCACACCCTTCCAACATAATTTCATGGCTTTTTTAATTTTAATTTTTGGTTTTTTGTATAATTTTACTCAATACAATGTCCTATGTTTATTGTTCCTGTAATGGTTTCAGATCTAAAGGGCTTAAGGCCAGATCCTGTGCTTGCTTTGCATGTCTGTAATAATTTTTCTTTCACTCTTGAGTGAGCATCCTATATTGTGTACAATCCCCCCCCCCCCATTCACTACAGGCAAGCATCAGAAATTGAATCTGGAGATGGAAACAATCTTTTGGCCACGGATAGAAACAGTATGGGAATATGGTTTAATTTCATGCATATATAAATATAGTTTGGCAGTGACATTATGCCAAGTGTCCTGGGATTGTTGCAGGCTGGGGTTTATGAACTAATCTATTTTTCAGTTCGTTTGTGCTTTGCACACAGCAGACAAATGTCAGGTTTTCAATGCAGATAATTGAATAAAAGAAAAATACACTGGAGCTTTATTAGTCCCATGGATTTCAGTTTTACAGAGGTAGTCAAAGTGCTGAATAACAGCTTGGTTATGCACCCACTGGAGCTGAAAAAAAGGAAAAAAGTTTTTACTTCATGTTTATATTCATTATGAGTACTTTAAAAACATGAACAATCTTGTAATTCTTTGGTTTTTGTTTTCTTCTTGGTGATTGCCTGAGAGTACATAATAATGTCAGTGGTGTGGAAAAGGTTAGCCAAATTCTACTAAAACAAGCAAAATTCAAAACCTATTTTGTGAAGCTGGCTTGTACATGTAGGGAACTGCTGGAGCTGGCCAGAAAAGCTACTTCTTCCTCATGATGCAAGGCAAACCAGGGGAAAGTAAGTGGCAGACTAATCTATAATAGAGGGGATGGCCACTCGCCCAAAAACATTGAGAACAACACAGAAGAGCAGCAGGAAGATTGGAAAGAATGGAAGAGGTTGTCAGTCAGCAATAGTAGAATGTAAAGCAGAACAGACAAGAAAAAAATAGACCTTGGCAGAAAGATTAGAATAGAAAAGGGAAGGGAAGGGAAGGGAAGGGAAGGGAAGGGAAGGGAAGGGAAGGGAAGGGAAGGGAAGGGAAGGGAAGGGAAGGAGGCATGGTCAGCTAAGAATAAATGAAGGGACATGGCTGAAAGAAAGTCAGGAGTAAGAAATAGGAGAGTAAGATGGCAAAGCCATCAAGGCAGGAGAAAGGATTCATGGTTCTTTGCATGTGCCTTGGGATTTTTTTAATGTAACTTAGTCCAAGAAAAGTACAAGTACTTCCAAGAAAAAGCTTGAAGAAATGAGTCAACCATCTAACAGAGAGACATTAATCCACCCACGTAGCATGAGCTATATGTGTCATTGTACTTAACTTGACATCAAGCCCACAGTTTACATCATCATGTAGCTACAGTCAAGTGCCCAAGGTATATAGCTAGTGGAAACAAATCTTAATAGCAAAAGAATAAAAGGAACAGGTATAAGAGGAAACCTTGAGATCTAAAGGAAAAAGCCCAAAGTTATTGTTTTATTAATTTTATTGCAGTGCTAAATTGTAGATAGAAGGAAAAAATGAGGTAAACACTTTAGATAATCATCTTCATCTAGGTATGATTCTGAGGGTCATCAGAGAGGTATGATAATAGCTCTGTACTTTCACCAACAAGATAGATATTCTGTCAAAATGTTATGACTGCTACATAGGATGGACACATCATTTTCAGATAAAGAGCTGCATTGATACAGCTGAGAATAGTCACATCTTTGCACCTAATTCTATAAAAATAACACAATACTTTAATTATTTTCCAGGCTTGATAAAAGACACATACTTTTAATTTTAAGTGCAGTTGTACTAGGTTACCTTTTATAACAAAGTTTTTTTCTGCATAAAAAGTACAATATTGCTTTGATATAAAGACAATGCTCACTGCCTGTACATTAATTAGCCACTGTATTATTTTTAAGAGTAAAGAGAAGTGGTATGGGCAATTTGAATAAAAATGATAATATCTGAGTGGTGCCTGGTATAATTGCAAATATCTGACTAGCTTTGAATCTAAGCCCAAATGGATTCTGCTGCATTCCTTCCTAAAAGTGTTTCTTAATTATTTCAATTAGGAGCACATTTTAGTTTAAAAATAAAAGCCCAATTATAGTTTGCAGTATTTGTGATGGCTTTTTTCCAGCAATAGGAAAATCAATGAGAAAAATTAAGAATTACGTGCCTTGGAATGCAAATTCTGGAACAACTAAAAGTTTTAGATTTTAATTTAAATTGGGATAATATATTTAGATTAAATAAAGAAAACATAACCTCAGCCATGTATTTCTAAACAAAACAAACAGCTTTCCCATAGTATTCAAAAGTGTTCAAAGCCTAGGCTTTATGATATAGCATTTTGATAGACTTGAAAGGTTTATATTATTATCAGCTTACATTTTCATAAAGAAAATGTTCCCAATGTCAAGTTGCTTTCCCTGGAAATCTGTTCATCTGGTGGAAAAGCGGATGCCGCTGCCGCCGCCGCCCCCCCCACCCCCTGCTCTTCCTCCTCCTCCCCCTCCCACCTTTGCTTGTGGGAATCCAGCAGGGAAGGTTGCTGTGCGATGCTGCAATCGTCATAATTGCGAGCTGGTTGCCAAGCGCCCAAACTACAAACACATGACCATGGCAACACTGTGACAGCCACAACTTTGAGGACTGGTTGTAAGTCCCCCTCATTTAGTGCTGTTGTAACCTTGAACAGTCACTGAACAAGTGGTTGTAACCTGAGGATTACTGGTACCTAGTGATGCTTTCCTAATATATACCAGAAATTTACCCGATATGCATTTGTCAAGTTGAAAAAAAATGACACTGAGTTAATGAATGAGGATCATGTCTTATCCGTCAACATGAATGTATGAAGAAATAGAGTGGCATGGATTAATTAATTACTAGGGCTTGCCTCCTACCTCAGTCTCAAGAGTTTAAGTGGCTTACAGTAAACATAGCACAAACTAAATAACTAACGTAATAAAAAGAAACACTATTCTCAATCAAATGAGTGAAATGTACAGCCTCATGAACAGAAGGCAGATCACGGACACACAGTAATTCATACCATGATTGCCTTCTGCTTCAAGATTGGCAGGTGTGCACACATTGTGCCTTCTGCATGAAGAGGGCGAGGATGCAGTCCAAAACAGAAACATCTGCTTATGAATTTTTAATCCTCATTTCCCCTGTAAAGTATTTTTAGGACTGGTAATGCTGTCTATTGACAAATAACATTCTATGAGTATTTGAAAACAGTTCATTAATACTGTCCATTTATACAAAAGATTAATTCTTACAACAGCTCTACAATCCTACAAATGTGAAGGAGAAGTTCCTTGTGTCTGGACCGTGTGTGGAATTAGGACTCCATTGCTGGTCCCTGTCAGTTTTTCATGTATTCCCTCATAAGGCTATTCCACTTGTGTCTGTATTTTCAAAAAGTGACTTTAGTAAGGCTGTCCTCAGAGCTAGCTGTAGATTAAGGCCAAGTAGGCACTGGCCTAGGGGCGCCATGACTTGGGGGACGCTGTAATGTGATTTCAAAAACACTTGTCTGTGCACATGTCAGTTTTCACTCCAGTCGACCCCCGCTGCTTTTGTTCACAGTACGCAATCAGACAGCTTGGGAAGTGGATGGCTTTCCCATTTCTCTCCAGATATTTTGATCTGTAAAAAAAATATGGATTCTCATATCCAGCAATTATAATCACCTCTGCGCACTACAATAATTGCCTGAATTTTTAAAAGTTGGTATGTATGTAAATAATTTTGGTAATTTTTGTAATGTAATACATAAATAGACAAATTTCTTGGAGAGGACACCATTAGTCCATGTGGCCTAGGGATGTCATATCCCCTTGAGCTGTCCTTGGCTATCTTCACTCAGAAGGAATGCTTTAGATCTCATGAAAAGCCTCCTTTTCACTGCAGCAGCTCAGCTTTCCCCCCCCCCCAGGCTTCTGTGTGGCTGCTTTAATGAACCCCAAGTTTTTCCTCACCTCGGTCCAATTTCTTTTAAATCATTAATGAAGCAGGAGCAACCCTAAAAGTTAAAATTATTTTAAATATTGTTTCACAGTGTGTAACATTTGCATGTATAGTGAACAAATATATATTGCTCACAATGAACAGTATGTTGGTTAAAATGCATGTTGCTTAAGATGTATTTTCCTATGGACATCTTCAATGCTTCTGAGCCAAGAACTATAACAATAACAATGCAGAAATGTATGATCTGAAAGTGCATTCCAATTTCTTTTTTGTTTTAACTGTAGAAAATGTGAATCAAGTAACTTGCTTAAAATGTGCATTGAACCTGACCCAGAAAGTTCCTCTATGTGGGTAAAGTGTCCCTGAAGATAAAGCGAGCTTTGGAAGTCTTTGAAGGTTGTACACTAGAGGGAACCAGAAGGAACACAAAATTACAGTTAAAGGAGAAGAACACTTAAATTTGACTTACTGATACAGAATGGAGCAAAATATTTTAACACTGGACATATTGAAGGATATTTTTAAACAATGAACCCAGAAATTAATGTTAAGAGTGTCTGCCTCTATAGATAGACTGTGTTTAAAAGATGTTATGTTAAGTTTTACTGGACAAGACTCACACTGATCTGAAAATGGATTTAAAGATGACAGGCTACAAAAATGATATGGAAAAGATGCTGCACTGGACATACCAATGAACTTCCTGATATCTTAATAATAAAAAGGGATGTACAAATAACAAACCAAAAGAGTGACCTGGATAAATTTCCTATATTGGATTGACAAAACAGACTTGTTAAAGCTTTGAAGAATTTTGTGAGAAGGGACAAAGAAAAAATGAAAAGAAATCAAGTTCTGGGATATTATTTGAAGGGACTAAAGATCAAGATTGTTAAAAATAAAAGGTAGGAATATAAAGTTGGTTTATTTGATCAAGGTTAAAATAGATAGGTTGTTATCCCTTAATGGACTTTTACTGACATCAGGACTGTATGACTAGGCTTTAAGGATTTCTTTATAGAAAAAGATGGGATATGGGAAGAAGAAATCATTTCTTGTATTTTAAGAGAAGGTGATAAGTTATTAAAATTGTTTATACTTGTGGTGATGAAGGGGGAAGTCATTTCTTTATATATTTCTTTTGTTTACTGTATTCTTATTTTTTCTTTCTTTTCCATTTTTCTATTTTTTCTTTCCATCCTTTTATTTTTTTAGTTTGTATTAGTTTTTATCTTTTTAATTATAATTTTTAATAAAATTACTATCGAAAAAAACAAAATCTCCACTTCGAGCTCACTTTAGCTACAAATCTTCAGGCCACATAGAAGCTTGAATTCCTAATAAAGCACCCTAAACTCATAGCAGAGATTAAGTCGGAAAACAGGAACTTTCAGAAGAAACATGCACATAGACTAACACACTTTCAGGAAATAAGCTTATTTCACTCTGATAACTGCCTGAGGTAAAATTTACTTGTTACAAAAGCATTTAATTCTGTAAAGGGTATCATGACCTTTTATGAACCCAGACAAACAACACAAGTACTATAAAGCTCTGCTTTTATTAGATCTGGGATTTGGAAGACAAGACTATTTGAGAATCCTTGTCTAAACATCACGTCAGTGCTCCAGTGTAGCAATTAAAAGGGCTATAGAGACAAATAGATTAAAAGGTTGGAAGTTTCTTCTTCTTTCTTAGGCTAAAAAATACGACAGTTCATGGACCAGTTGTGATATATTATTGCTTAATACTTTTCCTAATGGAAACTCCTGCTTATTAAATAGCTAATTAGTTTTTAGTAGGATGGAACCAAAATTGCTTTATCTCATTTCAGTTGTGATTTAATGCGGTCAGAATGTCTCTGTGGTCCACAGTGGACTTATCCCTGTAAGCCAAATCCACACTACTTTCCATCATAGTGCTTTGAAGAGTGAGTATGGAGTAGAAGTACTTATGTGTGGTCTTTCAAGGACAAGAAGTATTAACAGCAAAAGTGTTATACTAGAGCTGGACTGAATGGAACATTAATAGTGGCCTATTAAAGCCATCAGACATTAGGGGACAATTGATAGCAAGAGAGAAACATTTAGCCTGGGAGTAGGAAGTCAGATATTGAACATGAATGCTATCTGGCTAGAAGGAAAGGTTCTGGAAGCCAGCCGATTTACTTTGGTAGGTGAAAGGCAAAATGGGTCTTCAACCTAAACAAGGATTGACTTAGTCCCATCATCATTGACACCTCCCTCCCCAAGTGATTTTGCATGTTTCCTATGGAATCCAAAATATATAAGTGTTTATACATAGGCTTCTTTGTGTAGATGCCCATGTTCCAATGGCTCTATTCCATAATAACTGAACACCTCCAGATTCAAACCACTTGGGCCCTATGCCATAATAATTAGGTGGCCAATTTTCTCAGAGGTGGAGTCTACAAATGGAAGTTTCAACCCTCCCTTCCCAGCATACTGCAGTGACAATTACTATTCTTATAGCTTCCTTCTAGTCATGTTGAATGGGCTGCATGTATCAGCAGCCCTGATTTGATTTGAACTGGAGATTTAAATTCAAAGAGGACACAATTTGGTTTGTGGTCTGAAGGCCTCAAATATCGAGCTGATTCAATATTCAATGTGAAGAAATAAAAGATTATACATTAAAGACCATCAAAATGCTTACAGATACTTCATTTTGTAAGTAATTAAAGGAATAGGGATAGTTGACTCTTTAGAGGAGATTGTCCTTGTGAAGTTTTAGCTGAGTACATTCAGGAGTTTCTCTGGAATATATTTTGAAATGTTCTCCTGCATCTCTTTTAAGGCAAAGATAACAAGGAAAAGGAAAGGAGAGCACAGTTAAAGTTCCAAACCCATGTTGAATCAATGCAGCAAATGCCCTATTCCAACTTAAAAATAACAGTTTTCAAAAATGGTTTAAAAGAGGTCTTTATTTTCAATTTACTTTTTTAGGGTGCCAGAATTAAATTAGCTTGATAAAAAGCTAAATAGAATTTAGGGATAGTCAACTAGAATAGCACTTCTTAGGCTTAAAGGACAGGCCAAGAGAGATGGTGACAAGTTGTGCAATCAAATGATAAAGCACACTGAGTGTTAATATTTCCATGTGAAAATGAACCCACATAGTGCAATTGATCACTAAAAGCACATTGCCAAAAATGTATGGAATAATCCTACCAAGTGTAATGTGTATAACTAGAGTTATAGGGTACTTTAATCCAATAGGCAAAGCCTGAAAAGCATGCTTTGTGTTTTATAGCCTTATCATTAAGCACAGAACAGCTGTAAGCACACATCTAGGAACTAGACAAGGAAATAACTTTTCCATTGAAGAGAAGAACCAAAGTTCAAAATCTAAGCAGGTCAACATTTTACTTTTGCAAACTTGGAAAGTTCCATTACCCATTTGCTTAATGAACGGTTTTGAAAAACTGCCTGATATAATCAAAAGTTAGCAAAAAGGCTGAACAAAATCCCATGAGTGACTTTTTGAGGCACTTTATTCCAGTCTTTGCTATTGATAGAATAAGAGCATCATTGGTATATAATATCAAAGGTATCCTATGTTCTGCCAATCTAGGTAGATGAAAGCAACATAAATCTTCCCCTGAAAGTGTAATATGTTTGCAACACACTTGTGATATATTACACTTGTAATTCATTAAAATAAAACAGTGGTTTAAAGTTGACTTTCTCTTCCTAAAACCAGCTTGCTCAAGACCTAGCACCTGGGCAATATCAATTCAGATATTTAGAGTTTGGCTAAGGTACAACTGGCTTACAGTTTTCTAATTACTGATAGCAAATTAAAATGCCTGTAAGGGCAGAAACATTTTGCCAGGGAAGACTGGCAAAAAAAGAAAAAAAATTGAGTCCAAAATGGGATAGATTCAGCCCAGGGCTATACTGGAAAAAAAAATTCCAGAAAAGAATTGCCTGATGCATCCCTGTGGGAAAGGCAATTGGTAATCACTCCGAATACTACTGACTGCTCTATTCTTAAGCCACCTCCCTTCTGCATCCAGTCACATGACCCAAGGCGGAGTTGTTATGAATGGGTTGTAAAGAATTCTGGAAGCCATTCTTTGCATGCTTTCCCTCCCTGTTGTAATTAGGAAAAATTAATTATAAGTTGTGTCCAAGATGAACAAAAGAACCCATTATGAATAATGTTGTCAAAATGAGTGCCTATCAAGAAACACTGGCTTTCAGGAATATTAGGATGAAGCAGGGATGCTTTTCTAGGTTTCAAACAGAAATCCAGATTTTTCTCATATTGGGTTATAGGATATCAGGTTGGAAGATTATGGAGTTTCTGAATTTTCAGTAACAAAGACTCTGGCGTCAATAACTTTGTAGTATACAGTAATTCAAATTTTAGAGAAAGATGAGTCCCAGATTCTAGAAGTCTATTGTTATCCTTTCAACTAGAAAGCTATCCAAACTCCTGACACTGTTTCACAGAACATCTTGGTGTTATTAGTCAAGGAGGAAGTACCCAAAAACGTTGAGCACTTTTGCAAGTTAAGGTTCTTTTTCTTACTGATTGAAGGCATGTAATATATGTAGTTTGAGCTTGTAATATACTAAGGGCTGTGAGAATCTTCACATCTCTATAACAGATGATCAATCTCAGTTGCTTTTAGGTCTCACCACATGCCATCAAACCAGGCATGGGAGGGCTACCTCCCACAAGAAGGTGACTGATTAGCAACGAGTCAAACAACATAGGGCTATCCAAAGACCAGAAGCATCAGTCACTGCTGCTTGAGGTGCCCAGTTTGAGAGGAACTGAAGAACACATCAGGCTTGGAATATACATCCTGAAGTCACTGCAATCTCCTGTGCCAATAAACAAGTACCAAAGAAGAATGCTGTGGATTTAGAGTCAGACAGAAGTTTGAAGAAGCCAAGAAACTGAGTATCAGAAGTAAATGGTCACTTTTGGTTTGGCAATTCACGGAAAAGCTATGGATGGAAGAAAGAACACTGTAGAAATCAAAGCATAATCCACGTGCTTTGCCAGTTAGTTTAAAATAAGAATTCCTATTCAGTATGATAAAGGCTGGATTGAAGAATAATTCGGCAAAATGAAATTAAAGGTTCTTAGAGCATCTCTCATGATTGATTCAAGCCTTAAATTAAAAGAAAACAACGTATTGTAACCAAGACCTAGTTTAGCACTGAAACCACCCATTAAGATTAGAGAAGTCAGATTAATGGCATATTGTTCTAAAATGTCCATTCTTTCCTAATTTATTGTTTAGAAAGAAGAAGCATATAAATATTGATACAAAAATAGTTGTCCCAAGCTTACTTAAGCTTGGCAGCACAATTTAATTACAGTAAAAAGCCAGTTCACAGTAGTCTAGAAGATAGTAAAATTGAATAAAGCCAAACCACATTTGATTTTCCTCATTCTCTGATTGTGATAGCATTTATTATGACTGTGTAAAGTAAATCTTGTAGAACCTCAGGTCTCCTGACTTTATAAAATCATCAAGTGATTTTTTTTTTAATAAACTAGAACTGCACTGTTCCTTGCCTTGGATGCAAAAAAAAAAAAAAAAAGTGATTTTATCCAAGGAAATTTAAGGGAATATTCAGAAACCAGAGTTAGGGTCTAAAGAGGTTGTGTTAAAGGAAGACATAATTAAGATATTCAGTTAATTTAGTTCCTTGGTTACATTATGAAAAAAATGCTTCTTTAACTTTAGAGGGAACTGTTAAATCCAACTGATGGTAAAGGAAGGGAACAAAAGTAATGGAATTAACTGAAGGTAAAACAAAGTTAAATTCTCATGTAGGAGAAAATTCTATTTCCATTCTTAAACAACAGTATATACTGCTAATTCCGTTTTCTGAATAATTGCTGCTAGTCTTTTGATCAGCCTTATGTTCAACCCATCTGATCCATGCCAACATACCTCAGGTTTTTACTCTGATGAATTAAAAATATTTCTCATTGCTGTCAGTTCTATAGTATTGCTATCTATGTCTGGGAAGACAATTTCATAAAAGTGTATAACCATATTTTGAGAGCCACAAAGTTTAGGTTACCAGCAAAATTTAATGTAGGGTTGATCACTAATTAATCTATCCAGTTCATCTTTGGGGAGAGAGGACTTTGATTTGAAAATATATGTATATTCTCCAGAGCAATAAAATCATAATTCTAGGCACTGGATTAGTAACTTGGTGCATTAGATTTACAATCCCGCCACCAATAAGATTTTCGAAAAATCCAGAGATGATAAACCCAATGCACATATAATTATCTTTTTACAGTATTCTTTATAATATGATATTGAGATAAATCATTGTACAGGCAACAGCAAAATTAAAGAATATATCCACATGCAAAATATTATTCATACCACTCTATGAGATAGCACTATGATCTATCTATTTATATAGTGCCTGATTTACAACCAGGCTTAAAACATATTGCTTTCATTCTGTCTGGGAAAGCATAACTGCCAGGCTCCATGCTGCTGGGCAAGATCAAGGAAGCCAGAACTACACAGATTTCCTGAAGGAAATATCAAACTTTGGAAACTGCAAGAGGACTTTCCCAACCCCATTTACAGTGAGTTGAGTGAGGTGGAGTGGTTGAAGAATTCAAAACACTTATTCTGGGTTTTTTGCTATTGAAACTGAGTTGCTGTCTATGACTCATCTGCTCTGTCTTGACTGTTGAAGTCTACTCACTCTTCCATTCCTTTTCTAGGTTTCCATAATCTTTCACAATACAGTTAGGATTGGGTCATAAAAACAGGTTCCATGTAATTCACCCAATTAACAAAAAATTGGATCATTTGATTAGGCTGAGGATCTAAAGTAGTCTATAATTCTAACTCTGATTTTTGTATAATTTTCATTAATTAATGCAGGAGGAGGAACATGTGCTGCTCTCTCCCATTCCCTCACCTGAGTGATTGCTTACTCACACAGTGAAGGGCATGACTGAGCAACTCACCTTTTACAATCACACCTGGGATAAGGTAGTAAGCTGAAAGGGACTATAAATGAGTGTGCATGGCCAGGGAGGTGAGGTGGAATCACAGAGGGAGAGGTTCTGGGACTAGATCCATCCAAAGTGCTTCCCACAACTTTGGGCAGTGCATGTGATAAAGAAGCACTGACTAAGCAATGGAGGTGGTAAGGAAAGGAAGAATTGGCAGGGAACAAGAAGCAAAAAGCCAGGTGAGGGAGAGAGGAAGATTATAAGCTCCAGCAATACTTGGCCACAGGGAAGGGAATGTGTAAGAAGCTATAGCTTCCCTACTCTAGTTCTCAAGCATACCTAGGCTCAAGCAAACCTAGCTTGCTCTTGGGAAGGTGATGGGAACAGTCAGACACTCTGAATTGAGCAAAAGCTAACTGTAAGCACAAGATTCTGAGGATTCATCCATACACCCTCCTTGTTTTAGCTCAAAAATGGTGTAGGTGGTATTTATTGAAGACATGTCCTCCTAATGCAACCTCCACTCACAGGCAGCTCACTGCTGAGTTGGGTTGAGGCTGGTCCAAGGTGTTCTATTTTATAAGTAGTGTTTTCCCAGCTACCATGGCAAAAGACCTCCCATGCAGATACCATACATTACATGAAGAGGAGCCTTTGGAGGTCACTGATCTGCTGGGCTTCAATCGGCCTTCTGCAGGATCATCTGTATGTGCCAATTGTGGGGAAAAGTGGCTGATTTGTTCTTAATCCCTGGTTTTAGTGAATAATAATCCAAGCTTTGTAGAGTTTTTTTCTTTATGCAATTTTAAAAAATTGTGTTCATTTCTGTGTTACTCAACTGCTCACTGAGTGGAATGGTAATCTGAAAAGCTACAGCTGCCTCCTCTCCCTTTTCAGAGGTAACCTAACAGGTACTATGCAATTGCAAACACCTCTCACCATGTCAATTTCAACCTTCCTTTCCTTTCTCATCCTTCTCCTTCTCCACCTGGCAGCTTCTCTCTCTTCCACTGCTGAAAGTAATCCACATTAGTTTCTCTGAGATCTGTGACAGTTGGAATTGCTAATCAAGGATCCTGAATTACAGGAGTGTCATGATGAGCATCAGGGACATATAGGAGAACCAAGAAATTTATATAACTTGTGGTGATTTATTTTCTTGATATCTTGAAGAAGGGTTAACTTTCTTAGGAACACTGACTATTTTGAACTGTTTGTTAGAATTGGTCAACAAAAAGGGATAAATTATAACTAGTTTTCCAATGTTCTTAATGTTTGAGGAATTATAGTTATCCTTTTTGGATCTGGCAACCTTTTGCTTATCCTTGACAAGATAAAATTCTACCCCAACCCTTCAGAGGGGCCATAAAACTGTTGTTAAATGTCCATTCCATTCAGTAAAAAGAGACTTGATAAACTCTAGTTTCTTGTGGATTATAGTAAATCATTGTTCCATTAAGGTCTTTGATACCCAACTGAGAATTGTAAGTATGATCATAATAAATAACTTCTGAATTTATGTAGCCTTGGGTAAAATCCTTGTGCAAACTTCCTAATAATTTGTCTTTTCCATCAGATTAATTGTGCTGTATAATTCCCAGAATCAGTTCCAGTGAAATCAGCATTTTGAACTATGTAGTGTAGTAGTCTTAGCCCATCTAGACTAACTGGCTGTCATATAATGGAAAGAAAATAGAGATATTCATCTTCTATTTCTTCTGTAATGATTCGTTTCTGGACTGATAAAGATTCAGGGCATCATTATGTAACTAGAAAAATTTAAGTTTTTCTCTTATCGGTGAAAAGTCCCATCTCCTGAATGAACCATAAGGAGGCTGTTATAAAGAAAATAAGTTAAAAAGTAGTTAGCGTAATGTATATGAGAATAAATTGGTTCTAAATTAGAAATAATTCAGTGGCTTGCACTTCTGTAATCCTGTCCCATTGTTCTCAATTTTTTTTTTTTTTTTTTTGTCTGTGCTCAGTCATTACTGACCCTGCAGTGACTGCTTGGACGAGTCCTTGCAGTTTTCAAGGCAATTGTTTTCGGAAGTGGTTTGCCAGAGCCTCCTTCCTAGAGCAGAGTCCAGCTGGCGAGCGCAGGAGGCGGGGTTTCCATTGCTTCGCGCCCTTTTCGGGCACGCACGGTTTTTTGCGCTTACCGGCAACTGCTCCCGACTCCCGTGCAAGTGCCCCCAGCATTTTTCCTCCCACCGGAGTGAGAGTACCCATTTATCTACTCACGTGAGTTTTCGACCTATTGGGTTGACAGGAACTGGGGAGGAAACAGGAGCTCACCCTGTTTAGCGCGAAGGCTGGACTCGAACCGCTGAAGCGTCAGCCATTTCTGGCCGGCAACTTTCAGCGTCATTAAGCCGCTGCGCCACCGCGTCCCCCATTGTTCTCAAGAAATGTTGTTAAAGACAACTTTCTGATCTTTCTGCAGATCTCAAAGGTATCTGCAATGTTGTCATAGTGACAAAATAAGAATTGCAATAGCATAATACAAATTACATTTCTTACATGTATGCGTGTGATACCACGACACACATACAAAAGGGATAGACCATTTCCCATCCCTTTGTGGACACCTCTGGGGCTAGAATCAGTGTTGAAAGCCAAGAACAAATCACAGCTACATTTCAGCATTCTTGAAACTGCAGAGGAAGTAAAATCCTACAGTAAAGACTGTCAGTTTCAGGATCCTAACCTAGCCTAACCACTCAGTTTCCTTACTGGGGGGGGCGGGGGGGGGACTTTAAGCGCTAAGGAAGGGGACTTTCACATTTCAAGGTCTCTTTAATGCCAGACCCAAAATAAATCAAAATGAGACAATATTTCAAAGCTGTATGTTAAATTCTCGGTATCTTTCTTGAAATATTCATGTATCTGAGGAGAACAATTTCAAAACAGAACTCATTGCAATTAATTACAAAAACAGCAGCATCCAGAAATTGGCCCCAGCTATCAGCTTGTTATGCTTCATAAACAAAGATGGAAATGGAAAGAAATTTACAATCAGCTACATTAAGAACTTTTTGGAAAAAAATAAAAAGTAAAGGTGAAAATAAAAGATAAAAACAAACACAGCTTCCAGGTTATTTACATACAGAGTGGAGTCATCTTAATATCTGGTGAACAATGAAATAATCCCTGTCCATGGTTGTTCCTAATATGTTGAAAATTTAAACTGTACTATTGCCTTTTTGCAAATACAGTTTGTGAAAAATCTTTCTGTCTTATGCAGCCTAAAGCGGCAAAGTGCTAACGATATGCGTCCTAATGATTTTGCCTCCTAAATTAAATACCCATTAGATTTAGCTAATGGAAGTATAGCACAGAGGTGGGAGAGGAATGAACAAGATTCAGAGCTAGCATATTATTATGATTATTAATACAATATTTATACTGCTTTCCATATCTAAAGCATCTAAAGGTAGTTTACAAAATATAAAGCACAAAATAAAATCATAATTTCAAAACAATATGAAAACCCGTAGAATGCAGGAGAACAGGAGAACAGAAACAGAAATGAATAATCTAAGATTCATGCATAAAACGCCTGGGTGAAGAGATCGGTCTTCAAAAGGTATCTAAAAGATGTAACGGTATCTCCTGTCTTTACTCTGAGGAGGACTGCAATTGCGGTCTGGAAAGTACAATAAAGAGAGATCAAGCCCAAGAGTCTTGTTTCATATTTTGTTACAATTTAGTTTTTCTCTTCTTCAAGGATTGTAAGGCATATTGCATGAATATTATTACTATTATAGAAGGGCAAATATAGGGCATCTATGGAAAGTTATTTATAATGAAGATGTTGTCTTCAGTTAGATATTCAAGATGGAGGGTTTTTTAAAAAATATAAAGCCAATTAACAAGTTGTAAATCAAATTAATATTTTTTTATTCTGTTATTTCTCCCAAAATAATTCTCTGCAAATTCATTTAATCACCATCAAGAACATTGGATTACCAATTGCTTGAGTAAAACCTGAAACATGGATGTTCTAGTTTGTTTTGTTGACACTAATAGGTCGAATAACATAGGTCAAGTAAATCCTTGGGTCTCAATGAAGCTATAAAGAGGAAGCCGATCAAAAGGACCAAAAGACATGTTTAGATTGCACATAGGGAAAGGTCATAAAGCAGAAGCAAGGCAAGATTCGGTGATCTTGTTCACATAACACTTTTAACTCAGTCAGCTCCTAAATCAGCCAAATATCCTCATGGAGGCTGGGGCAACACACTAATTATTACCATATTATTTATAGAAAGAGTCTCTGCCCTGTTTCTGTAGGAAATACCTTAGATCTCATAAGCTATTGCAGGACACTGACATTTCCAGCAGAGGTGTTCACAGGATGCAATGCATTCATCAACATTCTTTGATGATTTGGCCCCGTTAATCCTCTTACACTTCTTCATTCAAGACTGACACACAACGTGTAGGTCATTTTGGACCCATAGCTCTTGCTCAAAGAACAGGTGGCAGCTGTGGCCAAGAGGGCCTTTGCACAGGTACCCTTAGTGTGACACAGCTGCTGGACCAGAAGGCCCTTCAAATAGTCACCCATGCCTTAGTCACCTCATGAATGGATTATTGTAATGCACCCTACGCTAAGCTGCCATTGAAGACCACTCAGAACTGGTTCAGAATGCAGTGGCATGGGCAGTGTGGGGCATGCCTTATGTCCACGTGACCCCACTGTCACTGTCACTGTCACTGGTGGTTATCAAATATAAAGCTCTTCATGGCACAGGATCTGGTTATTTGAGGGACCAGCTGTCTCCAGTTGTTTCTGCCTGTCTGGTGTGAACAGGCAAAGTGGGCACACTCCAGGTCCCATTATTTAAGCAGTGTCATCATGTGGGGCCTAAGATGTGTATCTCCTCTGATATCCCCCAGAAAGCCAGATGGCTTCCACACTGATGACATTCAGGAAACTATTAAAGGCCTGGGGCAGAGTGTGATGGAATGGTATGGTGAAGGCCGCATAAGCATTTCCTTAGCCCCCAGAATGAGCGTGGGAAGGTGAAGAGGGTGAGGCTAGCACCACCCTAAGGAATTTGCAGTGTTTGCTTGCTGGCTTGGGAAGTTTAGATTCAGTCTGGCGAGATTCTGTCTTGTAGGTGGAAGCTAATAAATGCAGTAGAACTGTGACTATACTGTCTTGTGGAGTTATTTGGGCTGAACCTGATACAGAGTGAAGACTGATGGACTTTCTTTGGTTTTATGTTGATTTTGGGACCATTCATTATTCTTTTTTGCGTTTTGTACTTTTTAAAATGTATTTTTCATTGTATGCTGCCCAGAGTTGTTGGGAGTCAGGGGGGCCAGAAATTGTATGTATGTATAAGTGTATGCATATATAAGTAAATAATCCTGTGGATATTTTTGATCACCAGCTCATCCTCTATTGGTCAGACAGGCAACCCCAGACATATAAAGAAAAACGGAGGAAAAAGAGAGGAAAACTGATTCTGCTCTAAGCTCCAATTCACACAAAAACTTCAAAGTATTCTTTCCCTCTCTCCTTCCCTGTGCCTTTTTATGCAGGCAGTTAAACCTGCTATAGATAGTGTTAGCCCCAACAGACCCAAGAAAATGAAGTCTTCTGGATATTCTGTTTTTTACATATACCCCCACATGAAATAAAAACTGAGCAGAAATGTATGTAGGTACGTTTTGACCCCATCCATTTTTCCTTCTGGGAAATGATTAAAAGGGCATGATAATCTTCAAAGTCCTCTGTAGTTTAGAAAGACTAAAACACAGCTGCTGACCCCATAATCTGGAAGGATATCCTGCCAAACCATAAAGATGCATTGAGTGAAAGAGCGATTATTTGATCAGGTGTGTGCGCAAACAGGGCCACAGAAGATGCTTAATATATTCCATAAGCAGAAAGTCAGTGAGAGAGCTGCAACTGAAAAAGTCCTCATTGGGGTAACTATCGTTCAGACATTACTCATTAGTAGGACCACAAGTAGGATTTGTCCAAAGTTCTCAGAGAAGGAACTGTTATATATTCCAACAAATTCTTGGGTTGCAAGTTAAATTGATTTGTTCTGTTAAAAAGAACACAAAAGAATTGAAGCAATACAATGATTGTGTCTTATGCAAAATATAAACATAATATTTCTTCATAAAATATTACTAAGAATGCCCACAATAATTCATAATAAAATGATATGTGAATGGCAATAATTATTTGAGAAAAGTAAGGGAAGCAATACTACAAGAGCAAGGTACTATCTGTTATACTTTGTAGGCCAGTTAATAAGGGAAATTAAAGTAAGATTTACGTTTAATTTTGACAGTCCGGCATTTGGAGCTGTATCATGCTAATGTGAATAAACTGAGTATCTGTTCAAAACAATACAAGCACAATTATGTGCAGGAATTGCAGGAAGAAGTTACTATATAGTACTTCTTTATTACTTTAGGTATTTTCTAAAGCTGTTTTTTTAAAAAACTATTTTCCCTCTTTTTAATTGTTCCACAAATTGCTTTATGAACATTGTTATACAATTGTATTATTGTAATATATTTTATCAGTGTTGATTGCATACTGCTCAGGTATCTGTAGGAAGAAAGGAAGAGCTAATTACAAACATTATTTTCTTTTTAAAGCTGTGAATTTAAATAGAATGTTGTAATTTTGCATATATTATGTGTGATCCCTTCAAAGTATCTGTTTGCTTGTAATACAAGACACTTCGTGAGAAAACGGGTGGTTAGATTAAAAAAAAAGTATCTCTTTTCTGATTGAACATTTTCCTTAGAGAAAGAGAATGACACAAGACGGCCATCTATTAAGAAGCTGGAGCTTCCAAGGAATTGGAGGCTTCAGTAATTTCAATAAATTATACTTATAATTTAACTTGCCCTTTATGTAGCACCATAAAAACATTATAGCTACATGATACAAAAAAGAGATGAGGGATCTTGGACTATATAGCTTTACACTTTGATTATTTCAGTATTCCAGGATAGAGAATTAAATGTCAAGTATTGCAAGCATAACAATATAATCAGAAATTACATGGAAGACAGGTAATCAATTAGTGCTCCTTTTTCATATTACTGATTAGGATCATAGCTTCATCACATGTATGACTTGAGATGGGTGCTGTGACTTTAAAAAAAAATCAAGTAGTCAGACAGATATGAGGAATTGTTGAGACATATTCCAGCACTCTAGAAAGTGTCACTGTTGTTTTAGAATCTAATCTAAATATTATTGAAGAAGATATGGATAAGGAGATAGAAGCATGCATGCCTTTACATGCACTTTATTTTAAAATTCAAGACATTAGTGACTTTAATGGTTACTTTCAATCATACGATATCCTCAACTTCTCATTTAGTATATTGTTCTAGTATTTGAACTAGTTAAGATAGATTTGAGGGCTGACATCAACAGGATTTGCTAACACAAAGCTAGAGCAATCACTGTACACTAAAGACATATATGTTCCTCTTGGCTACATTACCAGTATTCGGAATCTACCAAAATATAAGAATTGTGGATTTTTCAGACATGGACATTGGCTAAAATAATAATTATACAACACTGGAATTATCTACACCTGATTTGCAGCAATGGATTGTTGGTATATGTTCCTTGTTAACATTTGAGTCTTTTTCAACGAAGAGGAAAGGAAGAAGACTTTAAAGCAATGTGGCCAAATGTTCTGGAGTTATTTTCAGACCCTTCTTTTCTTGTTCCTCTTTCAAAAAACTGCTCTGTTTATCAGTTTTGTGATAAAGACAATGAAGGTTATGTTGATTCTTCAAATCTGTTGTATGTACTTGTATTTTTCTTATGGTTTACTTTTATTTTATTTTAGAAATTCATAAGGCCACCCAACTCTACAATGACTCTAAATTGTATTCAGTAAAAACAATCATGAAATACAATTAAAACAACAAGAACAAAAAAAGCCACCCAAATGCCAGAAGAAGAGCAATTAAATATGCAGACAAATATGCAGAACCTGCCCCAGGTTTTCCAAGCTCTTTTGAACATGGCCAAGGTGGAGGCTATAAAAATAAATAATGTTGATTACCTTAGCCTAGCAGAATCATTTTTAAAAAGAGTAGTTCTTCTATAGGAAAATAGAACTGCCTTTGGTTGGCAAATTAAAGTAGGGGCTTAATTAAGTCATATTTGCAGATTCAGACTAGTGCCTTATTAGAAAATAAAAGTGCATCTTGTCCTATCCTTATCTTTCATTCACTTTGGCTGCACAGAATATTTTGGTTTAACATTAGTGGCATGAAAATGGAACTGGCTTACCTGCCTTCCTCTTAATTAACTGCTTTTATCCCCTTTCTGGTGTATTTTCACATAGGGATTCTTCTGCTTCTGAGCAATGATGTGCTCTAGTAATAAGATCTGGCATACTTTGGATGAAAGAAATTCATGTCTGTGCAAATAATTTTCCCATATGGTTTGAGTGGTTAATTCATTATTAAGTACAGGCTGTGCAGGTAGATGGATATCATTTTGAGAAGTTTTGGATCTCAGAAATCTTTGAACCAAGAAATATGTTGTCAGAAATTAGGCATAGGTAGCAATTTTGAGCTCCAGAACCAATATTTTCATGAATTGCACCCTTAATCACTCAGCTGTTTTTCATAAGTTACTAAACCTAGATTTTTTTTTCTCTTTGAGAGGTCTCCTTTGATTACAATTAGCTCACGTGCCAAATCGTATTAATGTTTAGGCACTCACGCGCAAATATCAACACTATTTTTTTCCCTTACATTTAATTTCCCTCAATAGATTGGGTGGAACTTTAGTGAAAATAATTTATACTTCAAATGTATGTTTCCACTTTGCTTTGGTTAATCTGAATAGCCTCAGAAGGCCAATAAAATGCCTGAGGCAGTTTCTTACAGGATGTAATGAACACATAGTCTTGGTAGAATAAACCCAGATTGTATGTTAAGGAAATTAAGTTTTATGAGTATCTGAAGATCATTATTTACCAGGCTAGCTGAGTAGAAAAAATACTCTTCAAATGCTCATATTACTGCTATCAATATATTTATAGTCATACTGGATATGGTGTGAGCTATTTTTAAAAGAGCACTCAAACTCATCTAATAGTAAGATAAAGAAAAAAAAATTAAGTACGTTTTCATAAACATTTACTGCAAACTTCTTTTCTGCTGTATTAAAAAATAAATAAAATTGAGAATTCATTTTCCAGGACCCTGCTATTATCTCCTTAAATGTAATGTGACAGAGCTTTCCACATTGTAAAATAAGAGTTATGTGCATTTTATAATGTATACAAAAGTGCTGGGTCACAATATATAAGGGTCTAAATAAATATGGATGCTATCTAGTAATAGGTAGAATAAAGGAGAAAAACACAAGCTTCAGTCCTTGGACTCACCTGGAAATAAGCACAGTTACCAGTTATGATAGGACTTACTTAGTAAACCCCACACAGGGCACTAACAGTCTCTGTAGTTTTCATTCTTGTCCTCACAAGATTTAGAGGCAGCAGAAAAAGGACACTACTCGCCACTGCAGTCAAACTGTGTTCTGCAGTGCGACAATAAACGATAGTGATTAACGTGAGAGCGAAGAGGCCGTATTCCATTGGCAGAATGGAAATACTTCTTGAGAGGCAAGGTTGTACAGCTGCATGCCGAGTTTAGGCCCCTTAGTCAAACAGTACGCTTCAAGGAACCCCTCAGTAGGCAGAAGCAGACGAACCTCCCCACGGCACATAGATAAACATGAAGCCTCTCTGCAAATTTGAGTGCGTGCTTATTATTTGTGTGCAGTTGTTTTCAGATATTCAAAATAAGAAAGCAGTGAAGATGGCTGGGGCAGCAGTTTGGACACTTGTTCAGTCAGTGCTTTGTAGTATTTCCTTTGGCAGGAATAGCAGTATCTAAACATTTCTTGTAGCCAGATCAGTGTCCTTTAATTTGTGCCTTTGGAATTTTTTGCAACAATCTTTTCTCTTTCCTTATCCTTATTTTTTATAGCCATTGTAACCTTATGTATGTTTTGTTTCTCTTTTCCTTCCACCGTAACCCTTTTTCATACTTTCCAGTAATATAAATCTGCTACAGAGTTCTCCTGAGCATCACTTCTGTGGTTCTGTAGCATAATTTTTTGATTCTGTTCCAAGCAGCTTCCCTACACTTTTCTTTATGTCCACTTTCCATTCATTCTCTTGGGAGATTGATCTGTCTTCTAGTATTTTTACATGCAGGAGTTATATTTTTGTTCCTTTGATTGTTCTGCTTTCACTCTTGCGTCTTTCACTTCTTACCTTTCTTCCATGTCCATTTCCCCACAAGATCAACTGTAAATAATGGTGTGTCCTATGTTCAGTTTCTCTCATCATCCTTGTATCCTTCACAAATTCTTTCAAACTTTTATAAGAGTCAACCAGATCAATCATTTCTTTTCCATGTCTACCAATGAATACATCTAAGATTAAATCACATTTTTTAACCAAACAGGGATTTTTCTCCAGAATGCACTGGAGTTGGGTGGGCAATACATTTAAATAAATAATAATAGCAAATGTTCATCAGTTACAGTTATCATTGACACTTATTCTTCAAATGGTCTAACAGTGGCTGAAAAGCCCAGTAACTTTTTTTGTATATTTTCTTGCCTCATTACAATGCCTTACAATGACATCTGTAAAGATATTCCACTGAAGACAGAAGCAGACATGGAATAATATGAAAATCTTCCAAAAGATCTGCAAAGTCAGAAGTGAGTTCCGACCTTGAATTGGTATGCTAAAATACACCAATGGACAGTTAGTAATTGATTGAAAGAACATCAAAGAAAGATGGAAGGAGTATACTGAAATTCTGTACAGTACTGTAGAGCTGTCAACATCCAAGATACATTAGAAGATATTCTTTTTAAGAACCTCTAGTGCTAAAAGATGATGTTAAATCAGCATTCTGATCATTACCAAGTCAGAAGGCTACAAGAATTGATGGGATATTTACAGAAATATGGCAAGAAACAGAAGAAGAATCTGTAAAGATTCTAACCAAACTGTTCCAGCAAATCTGGAGAATGACATAGTGACCAAAAGATTAGAAGAGGTCAGTTTAAATACCAATACCAAATAAAGGAGAATTAAAAGACTGTGCAAAGTATCACACTATATTCTTAATTTTACATGCTAACAAACTAATGCTTAGGACATCCAATGCAGATTGGAGCCATACATGGAGAGGAAGATGCCAGATGCTCAAGCTGGTTTTAAAAAAGGAGAGGAACAAAATACATTATTGCTAATGCACACTGAATAATTGAGAAAGACAAAAAATACCCAAAGAAGTCAATATGTGTTTCATTGACTATGGAAAGGCCTTTGACCATATTGACCATGTCAAGCTGTGGAATGTCCTTAGGAAATGGGGAATCTGAAAATATCTCCTTGTCCTCAGGTGAAACTGATATACAGGATAGAAAACCACAGTCCAGGTGGAACATGATGAAACTGACCTGGCTGGCTCCAGGTCAGCAAAAAAGTGAGACAAGGCTGAATACTTTCTCCTTATTTATTCAGCATATATCCTGAATCTATATTGGGGAAGACAAGATCAGAAGATGAGCATAGTTTTAAAATTGGAGGAAGAAACATCAGTAACCTGCACTATGCTGATGGCACTACTCTGATAGATGAAAATGCAGATGATCTGCAACCTCTAGTAATGAAAGTCAAGGAGCATAGTGAAAAGAATGAGTCTAAGATTAAATATAAAAAAATACCAAACTACTGACAACAGATACAGCAACCAGCTTTAGAAATGCAAATGAAGATACTCAGATAGTAGATAGATTCTGCCTTTTAGGATCAACTATCAACAGTAAAGGAAACAGCAGTCAAGAAATATGCCTACAGACTAGCAATTGGTAGGGTAGCAATGGAAGCCTTGGAAAAGATATTCAGATGCCAGGATGTTTGGACTATTGCAACACACTCTACATGGGGCTGCCCCTGAAGAGCATTCAGAAGCTTTAGCTGGTACAGAATGCAGCTGCCCACGTTGTAAATAATATCAGCTACTTGGCACATGTAACACCACTGCTTTGGGAGCTGCATTGGTTGCCAGTGTGTTTCTGGGTGCAATTCAAGGTGCTGGTTGTCATCTTTAAAACCCTTCATGGCTTGGGTCCAGGTTATCTTAGGAACCATCTTTTCCCCATTGTTTCTACCTGTCCAATCCAGTCCAGCAGGATGGGCATGCTCTGAGTCCTGTCAGCCAAAGAATGTTGGCTGGCGGGGACCAGGAGATGGGCCTTTTTTGCTGTGGCGTCTGCCCGCTAGAACATCCTCCCTCCTGAGATTAGGATGGCCCTGACCCTTCTGGCTTTTCAGAAGGCCTTGAAGACCTGGCTTCATGCCCAGGCCTGGGGCCCTGAGTGTGTGAAAGACACTGTTTCATGGTTGTGCTGACACTGACAATTTGTTAAGATCTCTTGGCTGTATTGTTTTAAATGTTTGATTGTTTTTATTGTTGTTAGCCACCCAGAATCACTGGTCTGAGATGGGGGGCTATAATAAATGAATGAATGAATGAATGAATGAATGAATGAATGAATGAATGAATGAGTCTATACTTATAAAAATCAGACTTGTGCAGGCAAGTATCTCTTCCCTGTGACTATGAAAACAAAAGTTGGACTCTGAAGAAGCAGGATTGAAACTGCATTGATGCTTTTGAAGTTTGGTGTTGAACAAGATTCCTGAGAATACCACAAATAGCCAAGAAACAAACAAATGGATCATTAGAACAAATTAATCCAGAATTTTCACTCAGGGCACAAATGACCAGGGTCAAATTACCATATTTTTGACATATGCAAATACCCAGCTCCATTGAGAAGTCCATAATGCCGAGAAAGGTAGAAGGGAAGAAAAGAAGAGGACGACCAACAGCAAGGTGGATGGACTAAATTAGAACAGCAATGGATGCATTGTTGGGAGACCTGAAGGGCCAGGGCAGATCATCCTGGAACAGGTCTATCTGTGTGGTTACTAAAAGTCAAAACTGAGTTGATGGCACTCAGTCAATCACACACATGGATACCCACCTGCACAAACTTATATCACTAAAGAAATAACCAAGGAAAATCAGCTTTCACATAATTGTCCATCCTTGAGGACTGAGGCAGTTAACAGATCTAAAGAAGAAATAAACCCATATTAATATATGAATCATCTGTGGAAGGGGATGAGTGGAAATGGAAAACACAGCCAGGCATGTGAGCCACTCATCCAGGAAGTACATCAGCACAAACAGTGAAAAACCAAGAATACCACCAAACCTCTTTCTCAGAGCAGGAGTCTCAGTCGTGTGATTTACTCACAATCCTGATTGAACCTAAAGAGAAACATCTGGGTTATCTACCAACAGCTGTGGAAACTCCCTGGATGATTTGGGCTAATAATTTTCTCTTTGTTCAACTTTTTCACATGGCTGTTGTGAAAATAATGGGGAAAATGGAGGAGTGATGCTATTTATGATGACTTGAGCCCCTGGACAAAAGGGAAGATAAAAACCCAACAGATCAATGAAATAAACAGCTAAATGTTTTTCTGCCTAATTCTTCAGAAATGTTGGTAACATAGATGGATGGGAAAGAAATGCTGAACAAGAAGTAGACCAGACAGATTGATATAATAGTTCAAATATAAACAGTTGTTTTATGATTTTATACCCAGACCTCTAAATTGGTGAATTTTGTCGAAGAATAAAGAATTAAAATATGTATATTTTAGGTATGTACTGAATGTGTGTGTGTATGTATGTATATATTATAGACAGAACATTTTCTTTTCCTCTGAAAAGTAAGGAATTGATCATGCATCAAGGTATAGAATTTTGCTGCCTAATCATGCAGAATATGCAAGCACAGGAAATATTAAAATTAATCACAGTCAAATTTGGTTTGAACTGTGAAAATATTGCAGGTTGGTGAATCAATGGGCTCATACATACAAGAAAGATCAGTTAATTCAAATTTACTATTTAGCAATTAATTTTGAATTACATCAACATTTTTGTTTGATACTTTTTGCTAATCTGCTTGGGTGTGCTAGTTTGAGAACTGACTCAAATAGAAACTAAAAGTAGAATAGTTTGGTGTTAATGAGATCACTGTTTAAGTAAGCCAAGCAATGCTATGTTTGCAGTCTTGCAATTTGAAGCAAAAATTATAGAGCCAGCACATTTTTTTCTAGTCAAATGACAGGAACATTAAATGTTTGAAAGCGAAGTTTATAACCATTAAAGTCAGATAAGTTTCAGTAAGTACATCATGTTATTTCAGATTATTGGTTTGTGATGAAAGCAAACAGTCTTTTGTACATATTTGCTAAACCTGAGTCCTTTTGAGACAGGTTGATAGCCTAAATGACCTTGGACAAATAGTTTTCTGAAATACTGTTGAGTTACAAAGCATTTATGTTAAAAACAGAAGTGCTTTCTGATTATGAAGTGACAGTTTTGCTGTTAATCATAATACCAAAAGAACTCATACAATATTTAGTGTGAGCAGAGTCCTGTTTGCACTTTTTCATGGTGTAGATTCTGCAGTGTCTTGGACATAAAATGATTTTAGTTCAAACATTATTTTATTTTGCTAGACCTCAGTAATCTAGATCAACCTTCCCAACTGGGAGGAAGTGAACCCACCTGCATTATGGAAAATAATGGTATGTTTCTTGTAACATGTTAAGTTAGTTTTTGTTCTAGGTCAGTTCTAGGTGACTCCAAGCTGATCTTAAAGACACAATTGGTTCCCCTGCTGTGCAATTCCTTCTTATAATGAATAAACCACCTGGTGCTCTTCAGATGTGTTGGAATTATACTTGCAAGAATTTCAAGTGCAACTACTTGGGAGTTATGGCAGTTCCGGAATGGGCCAGATGCAGAAGACTTCAGTAGCCCTTCCAAAATCTTAGTTATTTGTTTTGCTCCCTTTTGTTATTGCTGTAACTAAATCTATCCCATCTTTTTTTTTTTAAATTTCTGACAATGTTATTGGTTGTGAAGTCTGCTAATCCTTGATAAATTCTGCTTCTACTTTTAGAATGAAAGATTCTGTGGTAACCTGATGAAAGAAGTGGAGAGGCGGAGCTGGTAGATCTCTCTGGAGAGAAATAATTTGTTTATATGTGACAGTAGAAAATGGCAATGGCATTATCTGTAAGTTTAGAAGTTTGGTTCCCATACTGAAGAGCCATGCTTTCCAAGAGACAGAATAATAGTAACGACAGCCATACATATCCTGCATTGTGGAAAGAAAAAAAGTGGTTAAGAGAAGAATAATGTTTCATATGTTGCAGCACACAATTTTTTTGTCATACCGGGATACTGCACTAACAGTGCATTAGATATTTCTGTGTTCTAGATTACTGTAATGCAATTTTCCAGGTCTCTGTTTTGATAATTGAAGCCATTTGCTTTTACAATCTATTTTCACCTGAAAAACTATGAGCCTTATATTTCCATTTTAATAGAAACTTCAGTAACAATATTCTTTTCTCTAATAGATTAAGAATAGCACATATTTATCTACCATATAGAAATTATAGTTAAATAACACCAAGGTGTATGGCATCAATTGAAATAAATATTTTGTCTCAGTCTTAACCTGAGTGCTGGTACTATATCAAAGTACCTACCATGATCTACATAAACATAGCCTCATTTATTTTACATTCATCAGTCTTATATAGAGGCAAGTTTATACAGAATCCAACACATAGAAAATGCAGAAATAGTGCCTACCTATGGGGACATGGGAGGGGGGGCAGTTTGCCCCAGATGCAGGCAACAAGGAGGCTGCTGCCAAAGATACAAGGCTAGCAGTGTAGAGTTGGGTTACTGCTGCCATGTGCCAACCAGCTGTTTGGCAGTTGGCAGTGGTGGCACTGTAACAATGGAGGAAAAAATTGTGCCTTCAAGTCAGTTTTGATTCTTAGTAACTATAGGTGCCGTTTTTCTAGCCAGTTTGGTTTAGTAGTTAAAGGAACCAGGCTAGAAACCAGGAGACTGTGACTTTGGGCCAGTCACTGTCTCTCAGCCCTAGGAAGAAGGCAATGGCAAACCATTTCTGAAAAACGCTGCCTCTCAGTGATAAAGGAGGGGGGTGTTAAAAATGATCTGTGCCAGGTGTCAAATATGCTAGGTATACAGCTGTACATTATTATGGACAGTTAATTAAAAGTCCTATTTATTTAGTTTTAATGCTTCTAGGTTTAAGGTGATTTGAATGAAAAGATTAAAATGTAATTCCAGTTAAAATTTATAGAAGAACAGCAGATAAAAAGCATATGCTACATCCATATAAATTAATTTAAGCAGATTAAAATGAAGAATTTAAAATCAACAGTTTAAAAACAGCAGCAAATTAAAGTTTACACAGCATGTTAATGAAAACATTTTCAAATAAATGAGTGCTTCATTTCTATATCTCTTCAGAAGGAATCTACAATATTCTGTTTTTAGTGCCTGCTTTATGAAAAGCATGTAGAGAGAAGTTAGCCTATTTTTATCTGTTTAGGACAGTTCCCCAAAACAATTATCACTCAAATTAGCATGAGGAGAACTGTGTAATGCTGCTGCTGTTGGTGGAAATGGCTGATCATAAGCTAAAATGATCACAGCATCCACACGTACTCTTACAAGAAACATGCTACAAAAGCAAATAACATACTACAGCATTCTTAGGTGATATTTATAGATCCCCCCACCCCCATCTCATCCAGGTAAATGTCATGATCTAGATTCTCAGAAATGCACCTTTCTCAAACCTCTCCGAGGGGGATAAACCTCTCTAGCCCAGCTTCATAGCCAAAACATTATCCATTCTATCATCTGTGATGACATGAATGTTAGGTTGTGATAGATCTTGATGTCCCATTTTTTAGGAATTATATCTTCAGTATGAACTATGGGCCTTTCCCCACTACTGAGCGGATGTGTTATCCACCATCCTTAAGACTGAATTAGATTTGCTGTGCCCTTGCTGATTGCTGTGCTGCCTCTGTTGTTTTTGTGTAAGGTCAGCTGACTTCCCTCCAAGTGAAAGTGAGATGACAGCTAACTAATTTTTATAGAGCTTGAGGTTAACCTTGAATAATGTTGCATGAAGAAGGAAAATACTACTTTTGCACCAATATAGCAAAAAGTGACTTAAGCCTGTGTCACTCAAGAACTGGAGATCAGATGAAGGCAACACCATGGGATGCAGAAGAAAACAAATGTTGTAAGGCATGTTTGCTTTCATTAAATCTGAGTGCAAGGCTATCTTCCTTAGTCCCCATTTTGCATACACAAGATGAAATACCACCCAATCTCCAATAAGACCTCCTCTGTACTTTACTCTTGGTCAGTGTTTGATTTTGTGATTTTGTATATAGTTTAGGGGCATTCCAGACATGTTTGTTACCTTTATCACTATCTGTGCAGCTGCATTATTGATATCAACAAGTATTTGGAGCATGTTAGGAGTAAAAGCCTATTTTGAGTCCTGACAGTTACATTTAGCAAATCTATGAAAGGTTGATTGTACACTTTGCCAACTGAAATTCATTGTTAAAATCCAGTACAAAATTTAAATGAATGATGCTGTGATATCTCTATATATGTAGAGGTGTATTATATTATAGAGACCTGAGTGTATGCCAAGATTAATTTCAATATTTGGATATCCTGAATGAATTATCAGCGTGCCAAATCTCCTGTCCTTTCAACAGATAAAGGCATCGCCAATTCCTCCTAGGTTGGTTTCTAAAGATCTTCTTCCACTGATAGCCATTGCTAGCTTGACAAGGTGGGCAGCCTCTGAATTGGATAAACCAAGGGTTGAAGGCAGTTCCTTCTCCAACTGTTGCTGATCATCCTTTTCAGAGTCAGCTCCCTGGCCTCTCTCTTATGCTACAATATTCATCCTCATGACTTTTGTAGGTAGGGACTCATTTTGGCCTTCCTTATAATTAATTAAGAATTGAATTCACCAAGCAGCTGAAGCATTACTCTGCCTATCATTTTCCTAGTCCTGGTCCTGGCCCTGCTTTTTTCTGTATCTCCATTCATTAAGCTTTGCCAGCCATCAGAATTCTATTTTATCTTCCTCTGTCTATTTTTCATTTGAATTTCAGAGCAAGCCACCATGTCCAGAATGCCTTTCTCTTTCCCTCCCTTTGCTATTTGGGTTGCTTATATCACGCTTTTTGAACCCATCTTTCTTGTCCTTAGGATTTTTTTATTTTATTATATTATACTAAGCTAATCAACAAAAGAAAATTTAAATACACACAAGATTATTAAAGGATCAACAGAACTGCAACAATGGTGCATAGCATTTTTTAAAAGGAAAAGAGAGAAAAAAAGGCCGAGGAATTATTTCATGTACAGAAACTCCATAAATTTTAATCAAGTTCCCTTCCTTCAACCTTGATTGAAGAAAGACTAAATCAAATGCTGTCTAGTACATACCAATGCAAATCAGTCATAGATTTCTCCTATCTGTATTGTATAAGGTTTTTTTTTTTAACAACTTCCATGCCTAAAAAATCCACTGTTCTTCATATTTTGATAGATATCCACCAAATCTGGGTATACAGCCAAGAATACATATTTACTTATTACATCAATTCATACACTGTCTAGCTGTTAAGATTCTAGATGGTTTAGAATAAAAGGATTTTAGAATAAAAAACGCATAAATGTCAGACCCAATTTACACCAAAGCCGACTTATTATTTAGTATTTGTATTTTCTATGCACTTAGATCTAAAATAGTACAAGTCTTTTGTCTTAGATTTTATTTTTCTAAAGCTCAGATCAGGGGATGGCAACCTACAGGCCTTGGGATGGATCTGGCCCACCATCTGAAGTCATCTGTCTCATAGTTCCAAATATAAATATCATATCCACCGGGCTCTCCTGAGACAGAGAATGGCTGTCTGTTCGGCTTCTGAGCGCTCATTGCTTTCTTGGGCGGTCACTTTGGAGACAGGTTCCAGATCAGCCTGGATAAAAGAGGAGGAGGCAGCAGCAGAGTGGGGAGAAGGCCAGCTGGAAGGAGGCAGGTAGGAGGTGGAAGGAGTGATAGTGGCCAAGGCTTGCACCTGGTTTACCTCTACCTCTCTTTCAAGCAACAAACAGCATCAAGTCTCCCTCTAACTGCTGTGCCTTTAAGACATAATATTACTTAAAATAGTCATCATTCATAGTTAATGAACTGTTTTATTATTATTATCTTCATTTATTAGCTATAGAGATGAATGTGACTGCCATCCACTCACAGGCATGGTCTCTGGCCACTATGATGAAGAAGGTTGCTGACTCCTATGTTAGATGCTATTTTAAACTGGGATTATCCCATAGTGTAAGCTTTTCATGGGTCAAAATTATATCTGTGATCTGACATTTTCTATACTGTAGGCAGATACTGAAACTGATTCTTGCCCAAATGGGTTTTTCAATTCTTGCCAACATTTATTGGAACCAGATCATACTAAGGTTCTCAAATGCAGCCCAAAGAGGCTGCATGTATTCCTCACAGAGACTGAAACTAGGATAAATGCCCAGTGATACACTGAAAGGTGGAAAGTTAAATCCAACTTTTCAACAGGAAACTATAATTTACATAATGAACATCTCACAGGATGTCCCTGACAGAGAAACTGGATTAAAATAATAGAATGGAATAAATATGGGAAAGCTTGTCAAAATATAAATCAGCCCTGGGGTTGTATCAATCCTAATTACACATAATATTACCACAAATTGCAAATGATTTCTAGACCATCTGTCTCAAACTTTTTTCACCTGCACGAAAACATGGCATACTTTCAAATACTGTAGTTGGAAAGTTCTTATGCCCTGATAAACAAAGTAGTTATAACACACCAATTCTTACACTGTGATCTGGTGGTATCAAATCTGATTTGCTCCAGTTTTCAGAGAAGCAAACTTTAAACTCACATATTAAGGAAATAAAGTTAGGAGTCAAGATTTTGGGTCTATCTATAAAACGTTGAAAATCAATGGCTCATAATAAATGGCCATCTTCCTGCTATATTCAGAATTTCTGATTATACAAGGCAAGGGGTTCTAAACCCAAATTTAACAAGGAAAGAAGAAAGAGAAGATATTTGGCATGTACCTTGACCCACACTGAACCAAGGAGAAGGTACATTATTAATAATAAACCATTATAAATCTCATATATATATATATATATATATATATATATATATATATAAAACTCCAACATATACAATTTTGTTGAAACCCAAATAAATAAAATATCTTTTTAAAATTTGTTGAGGGAAAACAGTATTAAAAGGTTCTCAATATCCAAAGAAATGTTAGCTGCTGGGGTTTGGGTGATACCATTTTAAAGAAGAATTTAAAGAACTCTAGTTTAAAGAGGTTAAAGAGCAAGAACATGAGTTAAAAATCAGAAGCTTGATGGTGATGGCTCTGTATCATTGCAGCCTGAGCTGAATGCACTGTAGTGGAAGAATATTCTGTAATCCACAGGCCAAATAGTTGTTAACATTTTAACAGCTCCCACATTTATCAAGGAATCATCTAGTTAGTCCTGGCCAAGTTGGGAAAATCTGTGACATTTGCCTCATTAATTTGCAAAAGTAGGGATTGGTTTGGAAACACTCCACTAGAAACACCTAGTTAAATAGGAGAGCAAACATTAGTATATCTTTTATACCAATCAACAGGAAAACCATCAGGACCAGTTTTCCCTATTTCATTGTTTTAACTATAGTAATGATTTCCATGGAATGAGACTGATCCTATGATAAGTGTATAAACCATTTCTGGTAAAAAGGACCTCTTTTATCGTCTGTTCATCCAGAATTAGTGATCTCCATTTTCAGAATAAAAATTTAATTTTAAAAGTTGTTGGTTAATGATTTTGGAATCTGTACAGTATATATCCTTCCATTTGTATCCAGAACAGATATTAAGCAGTATTGTATTCTTAACTTATTTAAATCTAGAAGCCAATAACTTAACAGATGTATCCCTTTTCCCCAATATTGTTGTTTTTGCAGTGTGATAAAATCAGTTTTAGAATCTTCAGGCTTATTAAATTTGTGTTTAGCAGAGACCAAATTATATCAGTTCAGAGTTGTGTTGAATGTATAAACAGATAATGACTTTTCAACTTTTCCTTCTAAATGTTTAACTTGCTTGTGTTTACTTGAAGTGCATGTAATAATATGTCCTTGAAGCAATGCTTCAGCATCTCATACCAAAGACTTGATGCCAGAAAATCCCTCTTCACACACACACACACACACACACACACACACACACACACAAAACTATAATTTTCTGTTCTATTTGCTTAACAAAATCTTGATCATTCAGGAAAAATGCATCGAAAGACCTGTACATTTCCATCAGACAGAGGAATAAGCTTCATAAAGCATGAACTGGAATTATAACAGCACCTATATCACATGTTTTAGATATCACAAGCTTTAGATATTAAAGAATGAAAAAATGTTTTTTCATTTTATCATGTAAATATTTTAATGATAAATTATTACAAAATCTAGCCAAAATCAGTCATTATGGAAGAAAGCAAAGGATATTATCAAAGGCAAGGATAAATAGAACATCAAACTTCTATTAAATTAAATTCAGACATGTAATCTAGCAAAATAATATTAATCCAGAAATATAATTTGGTGGTGAAATGTTATGATGTAAAAGAGATATAAAAGTTTGATTCAAGTCATCTCCAACGATGATCCCCTAACTTAATAAACAAGTGTTGAAAACAGTCAAACTTTTTTGTATAATCTGTAGTTAGATACTGTATGTATGTATGTATACTAGATGGATACTATACGCATACTGTAAGTGCAGAATGCTGATACCCAATCTTGCAATAAGTATTGAGAAAGTATTTTCTTCATTAGATATTTCTAAACAAGTAGTTTAGGAAACCTTCTGATTAGCAACAACTTTTAGATATATGGATTTACCACACATAAACCTCTTCTACCCAAGATTTCCATAAAAGCTGCTTATCTCAAGAGGACTGTGGTCTTCTGCAAAAGACCAATTTCAGTTTCCATCTTTTAAGACCTAGCTGAGACTTGTTCAGCCCAATGCATAGGGGTTCTAAACACCGTTGCCACCCACTGCCTGCGAATAGGCTGAATCTTGCCTAGATAGACCGTGGAAGACTTGCTCGTTGTTGGATTCAAGTTTACTGACTCCTGCTTCCGATTGAAGTACTGCATTTGGGACACACAAGTAACCTGAAAGGTGTTTCTCAAAAAATTTGTTTGAACTCTTTCTAAAGTAATCATGCTGTTATATGGTCCTATATGAGGCCTCAATGAGCCTCATATAGCAGTTATGCTCGGGCTTTAGCGGCAAAGAAATTAATTGCAGCAGGGAAAAACTGTGCTCCTCTGGCAAAATAATAAGTTTGAACAGCTGAAGCAGATCTCTGTGCATTATGACATACATAATCTGAGTGGGCATTTCTGCTTCCTGAAACTTGAAAAACTATCCCTAAATATTTAAAGATCTTAATCTGCTCAATGAACTGCCCACCTAGGTTCCAGCTTCTCTGTTTTGGGCATTTGGAGGAAGTGAGAATCTTGGTCTTGGAATAATTTATCTTTACTTTAGGGCTAGATCAAGCTATATTGATATTAAGGCAAAGGATCTTAGACACAGAAGGCCAAACAGAAATGGCTGTTTTCTCTCACAATATATTTGTAAATAACCAAATTTTAGCACTTACCATATTTTTCCATTAATAAGATGCCCCCATGTATAAGACGACCCCCACTTTTCCAATCCAAAATTAAGAAATCAATATTTTAAAGATAAAGCAGAACACATTTTTATTTAGTAATTAGGTAACATTTACCTACAGTCAGTGGGAGGAGGTCCAAACTGTCTCTCTGCAGCTCTATTTCCATGCTCTTTTGCATAACTGATTACATTCAGTTTGACTTTTGCAGAGTAAGACATTCGCTTATTTATTTTTTTATTTTCCGACATCTTTATGGGCTCAGAATGCTCTGACATTACTGGTCCCTGTTGCATCTGCACACTGCCTACACCTCCAATGGGATGCGTTCCAATTGGTTTGTTCAGCATCAGTTGACGTCAGTTACATAAGGCTCGTGATTGGAGGAAGCCTGTTTGCAGAGACAAAGTATGGGCAGTTTTGCAACCGCACGGTTCTCTCCTCGGCTTACCTCCTTGCATAAGATGCCCTTCAATTTTTAGTGTAATGATTTTAGAAAAAAGTATCATCTTAGAGACGGAAAAATACAGTATATCAGCTTCATATTTATATCACATCACAGTTCCCAAATTAGAAGAGCTTTATTTTTAACTTGATTTAATGCTCTCCCCACCACTGTTTTAATGCTCTTCCCACAGGAAGGGAAATATAGGAAAACCCCTTATGAAACTCAACACTGCCCCTGTCAAATGGGTGCTATAGAAACCACAGCCCACGTTCTTTTGTACTGCCAGTTCTACAGGGACATTTGCCACCAGATGATTAACCCTTTTAAATTTAACTTTCCAGGGCACACTGATAATTTTTATTTGTATTATTTGTTAGATAATCAGAATAAATCTCTCTCTCTAAAAGTAGCAAAATGTTGCTATGTTATGTGTAAGCTTCGCCCATAAATAGTTGCCAGTGGTTATTGATGTTAGGAGTTAACTTTGCTTTGTTTGTTTTACTGAATGCATTTTTATTGGTCAATGACCGAAATAAAGTTTCTGCCTTGCTGGTTGTTTCTAAATATCTTTCATACAGAGTGATTTTCAGGCACTATTGAATCTGAATAATGTGGCCTCATACGATTGTGAATACTGTAACCCATATGCTGATAAAATGTCTGATTTCTTAGATGTCCTTGCTACTATCTCTAATACAGCCATCCATTTCATCATAAACGCATTGGTAGTTAATAATAACATCTGAGTATTTTAAAATCCAAGGGTTTGACATAAAAGCATTTGATGCCTCTGGATATGTATCCTTCATTGTTTTAATACTATCAAATATTATAATGTATATGTGCATAGATTCCAAAGAAGTACAGTTTCATATCATCAAAGACCTGCATCCATTATCCATCAAAATGTTGCTTATTGTGAAAAAGCTTCAGGTTTAATGACTGCCTTTCTTAACAACGTCTTATAAATATGTAAATTTAATTAATATGGAAAGCCTGGTTTTATTTTTAATTTGAGAGACCTATTTCAGTACAAAAGAATGGCTTGGCTTTGGTATTTCAAAATGTGATGCATGATTTTTGGAATATGGAATATATCACTTTCAGAATGACATCATAGCATACAACAAAATGATTAGGAAAAAAGATGCAGTTCTGTAGAAAGTAGTAAGCAAAACTTCAGAAACATGAAGTGTAAGTTTTGTACAAACTCAGGCATGCTTTGCTTAAACATGGCTCCAAAATTTCAGTTTTGCTAAAATGCAGCCTTCCTCCCTTAAGCCATGATCCACACTGTTCATATTTATCAATGCACAGAAATGCCAGTTTTGCCTGCATTTGCAGATAGCATATATGATATGTCAGAAAGGCTAATAGTTCAAAACAGAACGGGGGGAAGCTGAGCATATATAATATGTTCAGTTTCAATTTCCTTCAAAACCAAGACCTGCAGCATGATATGACTCCTTTTCCCCGCAAAGGGACTGATATTTCCAGTTCTTTGACTAAGTCTTCCTCACTGTTTAGTATTAAGTCAGGATAGCTTACACTTTGAGGCTTTGCTCCACAGCCAAATGAGGAAGTTGACAGCAAGATAAGTAAAACATTTCCTCAAAGAACTGTTTTTGACAGAATTTGTCTCCTTATGTCACAATAACTAAAAATCCAGTACTACATGCTTTTCTGAAAGATCTGGCAGGGCAAGCTACTGAAAAACTGGCAAGGCAAGCTATTGTATAAAAACAGGGTGCAAAACCCACACTCACTCGTGCTGATAATGTTACCTAGTTGGGTAATGAAATGTCTGCAAGCAAACAACCAAGCTCAGAGAGCACCAAGGACTCCACAGATTTGCAATCTGTGTTTTTTTTTTTAAACATTATCTATACCATCCTGTCTTTGTAATACCTATTAAGTCACATTTGTATTGAGTCACATTACTAAGCTTTAAAAAAAGTACATGTACATGTTGAAAAGCTACTGTCCATTCCAGGATGATTCATGTATGTATAAATATAGTCCATACTATCTGGAAGAGAGCCAGGTTGACCAAGCCTAGCTTAGCTTGAGGTACTATTGTTTCTTCCACAGCAATGAGGACCATGCTGTCATTCTCACACCAAAATCAACAGCTTTTGAACAATAAATTAAAGGTGCCTCTACTGAATATTCAGGAAGGGTTTGGTTGGAGGTTTTTCATTTTTTTTCTTATACTACCCTGCCTCTGCCATCATTCCCCAACTGCTAATCACAATTTTGTTTTAATAAAGTTCCCACTCAGTCCAAAGCATTGAATTGCTTTGCATTGCATAAGATTTGTTTATTGGGATTGGGAGTGGAAAGGAGCAATGCCTAAATAAATAGTCCACTACTTGAAAAGCTATTTGTTTTCAACCACTCAAAGGAATGCTTAAAGGATTTTATTTTTTCCATACCGCAAAGGTGGGTTAGGGGCTTAACCTGAAAATCAGTTCAATGGAGTGGCAGATAAACAAGCTTAATAGGAAAGCTTATATCTCATGCCACCCCATTTCCAGTCACCAATAGATTCTTAGGTGAAGAAGTGGTGGAGCTTTGTAAACATCTCCCTTCCAATTCTTATAAAAACAATCTGAAATGGAATAGCCTGACTCTTAGTTGCATTATGCCTCTAGCACCATGTAAGACAGAAGTTCTTCCTCTTCTGCCTCTTCTCCTGCTTCCTAAAAATGAGTATTCCCTGCTTGCACCCACCTACTGCCGATGACTAGCACTGTGCTGGCAGTTTCTTCTGCTTTCCTCCACTCCCTCATAACCATCAAATAAATTAAAAATCACCATTATAGACATTCTAAAACATCCTGCGAATGAGGCAGAAAAACAGCCCCGTTTCACAAGGGAAGAACACTTCTGAAAGATTGAAAGACAGATTTTGCTGTAATATTAATAAAGATGTCCGCTGCGATTCAACAGTTATTAAGAAAGAGGGTAGTGCTTTCTATCTCCAAGGAATTCCTGCCATTCAATCTTGAATCCATGCAGTGCATTCCAATTTCTTTTTCATTTCTTCCTCCCATAGCTGATCAAAGGACAACAGGTGGTTCCAAATTATCTTTGGAAAGCTAGATAAATTGTTCTTGTGATTTAAATAAGTAGTCATGCTATGTATATTATTTCTACAGGTAAGATCTGAATTATTGTCATTTTTATTTGTAGGCTCAATTAATTCATTTCTTGCAGTGTTTAGATCTCAGTGCATCAGATATTGTACAGTATTATAGAGAAGGCTTTTCTGTAGCTTTTTTACGGTATCCACTGTATTATTGGAAGTCCGCTGAATGAAAAAGTGAGAGATGGAAAAGAAAAGGAAAGAAAGTTGAAATCTTTTGTAAGTTTGGGAACTTGTATAATCTTTATTTGCGAGCTTACAGTATGACCATAGCTTGAGGCTTTGTCGAGCTTAATTTAGACAATCTGTTATGGATTGTGTTTTCATCAAGCTGAATTGCAACATTGTCTCCTATGATTTTCCCTGTACACACATTTTATTCACACAGAATAAACAAAACAATAAGTTGTAGATGTTCAGTAGAACATTTACTGCATTTACTCCAGTGTGCATCGGAGTAGATACAGGGTCACCCAAATTAATTTTTTGTCTCCCTCTTCTTTTGGACGAGCAGATTGTGACTGCCTATAATGTTATTTAATTTTGCATGACAGCATTCAGAGCATGACATATATGAAGGGGATGCCAGTAAAACTGGTAATCTGGCTCCCTTGTTGAAACACTTAATCTTATATTCCTGTCTGCTGTATGATGCACTGCAAACTATTTGGATTATTCATTTTTATAGATAAAATATCTACACTAGTTGCTACAAAAGTTGCTAGTCTTCAGCCATATAAAGGCACAGCGCAATTAACTGAGTTTTGCCCAGATTCTAGCCATAAGATCTGGTGCTATATGGGTTATTTATTGGACTGGATTTCTAAGTGTTTGTTTATATATTTTCTCCTAGGCATTTATAGAAGTAGAACTGTATTCCTGGACTCCCTCCTGTCTAGCCTGCTTTCGGCATGCATGTGTTGGTGGAAAGGACTGTAGAGAGCAGCTTGATGTATGTATGCGGTGATATGGCAGTTCTTTGGTTGAGAATTGTGGTCACCTCACATTTCTATCCAAGGGAGAGTCTTCACATCAACAATATCACCACCACCACCCCTCTTTAAATATCTTTCCCCCAACACCACAGAATTAGATCTGGCAATGTTTTAGAATCAGAAATACAGATGTCGTTATTTCAAGGGGCCTTGCACATTGCCATAACAGGCAATATTTCTGGCCTTTCCATCCTCCAGCATGCATTCTGTATCTCAAACTCTATAGATCTAATCAAAGTAAATATCTACAAATTAATTAGTTTACATTCATTATATTTACATCAGGGGTAGAGGACCTTGTCATCCTAATTTTGGGGAATGTTTTCAGATCCAAATCCCAATTTTGGTAGTGCTGAAGTTAGAGTAAATAGTCCCCTCCCCCAAGACTCCTCCAAAAGAAGCAAGGGGACAGTTCCATACTCATTTCTTCTACAGATCTGCATGTCTATTGAGATGAAAGCAAGGGTGTCAGTTGACAAATGTTCAGGTTCCTGATAAGATTAGGCAGCTAGAGTCTGATACATTTGGGTTAGCAAATTCCATGTTCTGTTTGATTTTAAACTGCAGAGAACCATTTCTGAGACCTCTGTGTTGAATTCAGTAATAAAGTGATCAACAGGAAATTGGAATTGATTTTATGTTTTAGCCTCATGTGGGTAGAATTCTTGCTCATGTACTAGGTGACTAGGTGTAGAAATATACCCAGTTCTTCAGGTAAGGAAAGGAATGTCCTGGAAAAGGGGCTTGGATTATCATGTGTTCAGCCTAAAGTTACTCATTGTAAATGACATGAGTGATGGCAGTTTACCTACCCTTAAAGCCAGCCCTATTTCAGAGGATTGGAGAGGCAGACATCTAGGGTTGTCTTAAATAGTCCTTTGTGCCTGTGCAGTACACTTTTTTCCCGTTTCAGAAAGATTGGATAAATTATGATTTACATAATATAATCTAATAAATGCCTATTAAGATTGGAGTCCAATTAGGTCTTCCGGTTTCTTTCTGGCAGACCATGAGTTCATGCCGCCTTAGGCACGAAGCCAGCTGGGTGACCTTGGGCCAGTCACTTTCTCTCAGCCCTAGGAAGGAGGCAATGGTAAACCACTTCCAAAAAACCTTGCCAAGAAAACTGCAGGTACTTGTCAAGGCAGAGGCCAGGAGTCAAGATTAGCTTGAAGGCACCAAAAATAAAAATGGGGGGCAGTAAGATGACAGCGTCCTTAAACAGAATAAATAACACAAGCAAAATCAAAGAACATTGATTTTATTTGCAATTTTTCAGTCACTTCTGAAAACAAGCTGGGTAATTTTACGAAGAAAAGGACTGGGCTTCAGCCACTCATCATGTTTATTTTCTAAGGTCACTTTTGGTGCCCGATGTAGAAACATTCTTGGAACTATTTCTAAAACCTTGGCTTTGCAGTGTGGAATTTTTTAATCTTTTGTTTAAGATTAAAAAATTAGAATATTTTTAAAATATAAACATTAGAATGAGGCAGAGGTGCAGGCAGACACCACAGTGATAAATAATCCTGATTCCCGTCACAAATTATTGTTGACAATACAGGAAATAATAGCTACGTAAAAGAAAGGGTGATATTCTGTGTTTCTTTCGAAATTACATTTTGGGCTTTCCCTTCATCCTAAGATAGAAATGATAACAGAAAAGGAAAATTCATTATTTCTATCCTTTAAATTTAGGCCTTATTTTTATGAGGAAAATGTGGGTGGTTTTTGTCCGTGTTGTTTTTGTTTTTTGCGATAGTCAACAAAAAGCTACTGCATGAAACTTAAAGATTAATATTCTCTTTTTTTCGTTTCTGATCTATGGAATAGAAGGGGGCTGAACTATTGGGCTTAATATCTCATGGAAAATAACATACTTTTTAGGAGGTCTGTAATTTCCAAATCACTTTGCTAATTACAAAATATCTATGGGATGATCATACAAGGATTTCTTAAACAGAGTATGATCGTTTGAAAGAAAGAAAAAAAAAATCATGGCTGTAACACACAGCTGAAAATATATACAGGTTAATCTTTGCAAATAACTCTGGCCCCAAAGCTGAGGCATCCTACAAGGAGCAAGTGATTAAATTAAAAACTATGTTTCGTCTTGTTTTTTTTCCAGCTTCTTGAATTAGTGGCCTGGTATAAATACCAAACATTTAGCAGAGGGTTGAACATTTGTAAGATTTGTATGATGTATAAATTATTTACATCATATGGAACCATTTGGCGAGTTCTTTAGAAATTAGATCAAACTCATTTGTTTTCCAGTGATCTTTAATTAATTTAGCAAAAGAAATTTAAAAGGGAGAATTAAAGCTGTGTAATTGGCATTACAGAAATTCACCCATCTATTATTTAGTAGCCTATATGACTGTTGAAAAAGGCAACAAATCAGTCTCAAGTAGTAGGAGAGACTGGCTATAAATACTTAAAACGTATTTTGTATTTTGACTTTGTAACTGTCTCATGATTTATATCATGACTAATAACGCTGTTTGTCTGTATTCTTGATAGTTCCGCACTCTGGAAGACTAGAGGTACACAAAAAGCATGAGTCTCTCCCTATAGGTTTAGTATGCATCTCTTGTAATCTGGCTATCAGTACATGCTGAATACAGCACCATTAGGATTTCTCTCTGTTAAGTTCTGTGTACTATCTAGCCTTATACAGCCACTTTCCTGTAGAAAAGAAGTGATGTCAGCTTCTATGTGAGGCAAGACTCTGCATTATCTGTAGCATGTGTGAAAGCCAATCCCTTTTTTCCCCTTGCAGATGTTTACATTGAACATGTAAATGCTACACAGATGCCAATATCATTAGAGGAATACACTGTGAGTTTTTGGTATTCATAACTCAAGGATGTGGCTCTTGAGAATGTTACAACAGGATATTGGATCTCTGAAACAGATTCCGTAATTTAGTAATTAGTAGCAGGCATCCACAAATGGCTCCCTTCACATGATATACCTTAATTCCCAGAGTTCTCAGCAATGGTAGGTGAAGATGTTGGGAAATTACAGCCCATAGCCAAAAAAGGATGGATTTGGAAATATGTAATTCAATAAAAATCTGCTTCCTTTTATACTAATCTTTGGTACTATATCGTTGGGGTTTTTTTTTCTTGTTAGTTTGAAAATGTATCATACATATGGTGATTTGGAATGAAACACATGTTTGTGGAATCATAATTTTTTGGTTAGCTTGTTTGATCAGTTCTTTCATACTGTGTTGCAGTAGGCGCAGCATCCTTCCACATGGAAGACTGGATGAAGAGAGCAACTGCCATAACAACTAGTAGAAAATGCCTAGGACAGGTAGTGATTTAATTGTTGTGTATCTATTTATCTTTTAGTTTTCATGGAGCAGAAACAATAGCAATTCATTTTATCTTGAAAGAAAACCAAATCCCTCTTATTTTTTCTTGAATCATCTGGAGCCATGTTCTTCAAACTTCCATCCTCATCAATCCTTTTTTTTCTTGACAAGTGAAAAATGTTTATTCCTCTTCTTCAGGGAGCTGGAGGGAGCACAGAAATTAAATCAATAGTCATTGTTGTTAAATTAAATGGCAAGTCTATTGATATTTTGAAACTGAAGTGGACAGCAATACCACAAAATAGAACTAGATCCCTTGAGGTTACAATAAAATGGAACCTCCAAGACTTCTCCAAGCTCTAATCATAGGAGGGGGAGTACATCGAGGGACTTAGAACTAAACAAAAACACCAATGTACATCATAAAACTAATGACTCTGTAGCTATAATTTCTTTTTAAGACCAATCTCCCTGACATATACAGCACAAAGTCCCGGCGTCGGTCAATGATTTATTTCAAGTTCATGTAGTTCAATGATAGAAATTCTATTTTGAATTATGCTGACATGACATAATGAAAATAAAGAAAAAGAATCAATAGATGTTTAAAACATTTTAAATTATAACTAAAGGTCTCTCTTCAGAATTGTAACACTTCTCACAAATGAAATAAAATTATGTAGTTTAATTATCTCCATATTGATTGTTATGTGCACAGTACTGATGTTGCTAACAGATCTTAGGATTGTTTAGGTGGTAAAAGGTTGTTAGAAAATTTTCAAAATCTTTCTGTTGCTTCATTGCTTCAATTGGCTTCATACAGTTTCAAATGTATACTGCTGTTAGACAGCTTTTTTAAAGAAATGTAAGAGTCAAGATAACCTAGTTATTATAACCCAAAAAATATATAGGCTTAGCCTTAGACATTGCTGAGAGTTGGATTGCATATTAATAATAATAATAATAATAATAATAATAATAATTGTTGTTGTTGTTGTTGTTATTATTATTATTATTATTATTATGGCTGCACAAGACCAAGCCTTAAGAACAAATGCATACAAAGCCAAAACTGAGAAGGCAGCAACGGACAGCAAATGTTGCCTCTGCAAAGAAGCTAGAGACAGCGGACCACCTAGTTAGGTGCTGCAAGAAGATCGCACAGACTGACTAATACAACGGCATGACAAAGTAGCAACTATGGTGCATTGGAATATCTGCAAGAAATACCATTTGCCTGCAAGCAAGAACTGGTGGGACCACAAAACAGACAAAGTAATAGAAAACGAAGAAGCTAGAGTGCTGTGGGACTTCAGAATCTAAACAGACAAGCACCTGCCACATAACACTCCAGACTTAACAACTGCTGATAAGAAAGACAAAAAAGTCTGGATAGTGAACATTGCAATACCTGGAGACAGCAGAACAGAGGAGAAAGAACAGAAAACAGAACAAGAATCCTATACTGGATCGGTCATTGCTCAGGTCAATAAGGATTGCCTCAGGTGTTAGGGCATCTGTCAACAAGTGGGCAACAGGACTCAGGAGCTGTGGCTGGATAACCAGGGCTTAGCCCTATAGGATTACTGGAACAACAACCACAGAAAAGACAAAAATATACAGTATTTGAAAACTGCACCATTATGGCCTGCTATTCTAAATAGGAACCAACAAAGTGAGGTGACATAAAGCAAATGTTTGAACTGTGGAAAGAAATTTATCCAGTAGAGAATATATGTAGGTCAGGGTAGAACTGTGGAGTCCTTGGTTTTCTCTGAGCTTGGTTGTTTGCTTGCAGACATTTCATTACCCAATTAGGTAACATCTTCAGTGCTAGAAGGGAGTGGGGTTTGCTCTCTGTTTATATACAGTAGCTTTTACATACAGTAGCTTGTCTTGTCAGTGTTGGTGGGGGTGTTGTTTTTTCCTTGGTAGTTCCTTGGTTAGGCTAATATTTACTGCTTAATTGTTTGTCTGAGTTCTTTGATTAGCGTATTGTCTTAATTGTTTGTCTGCTGTTAATCCTGGTATTAATCCCTGTTTATCTGGGTGTTGATTGCTGGTGAGGTGTTCTGGTATTTTTGTTTCCTTTTTAGCATTATCCAGACTCAAATATCAGTTATCAATTATCAGTTATCAAATATTAATTTATCCAGACTCAAATATTACTGAACAATGATTAGCAGATCAAAGGACATTAATTACCAGAAATAAAATGTCCAGGGATGTAGAATTGGAAGAAATTCAGAAAAAATGTGAAAATGAAGACCAAAAACAATAGTAGAAGAAAGTCATATAACAACTACTGGAAATATAGAGGAAAGAGCTGATATGAACTACAGAAATGATAGCTTAGAAGACATAATAATGACAGAACCACTACAGGTCAGCACGGAAACAACCCATGAACTGACTCTCTGACAAGAAGAATTAAAAGAGAAAATTATGGCATATGCACAATTACCAGTAGAAAGACAAAGACTACCAGCACTGAAAGTAGTACCCAAAAAAGACCTGGCACCTATAATGAAGGATGTGAATAAGGAACTTGCAAAGATTAAAATAACATCTATCAAACAGATCAATCAGCAGGTCAATGTACAGTAGGACAGAAGAACTGTGTATTGAAATTGAAAAACCAAAAGCAATATCATATTCAATCCCAAAGTGGAAGATCAGACTGGAGGCCAAGTTAAAGAAATTAAAATCAGATGCAAGTAACTTAAAGAACATGAAAGACCATGAAGAATGTAAGGATCAAGACAAGCCTAATAAAAAAGTATTGGCTTAGCACTGGGAAAATTGAAGCAGCTTTGGAAATCAGAAAGCAACAAATAACAAACATAGCTGGGAAAATTGAACGCTTTGAGGCATGAATCATCCAATTGAAGCAGAATCAGCTATTTCAGTCAGACCAGAGACGATTCTAACAACGTACAAATGGCAGTAGAAATTCTAAAAATGGAGAACTAAACAAAAAATGAAACAATCCAGTTTTGGAAAGATCTATGGGAAACTCAAAAAGATTTTAATAAAAATGCTGAATGGATAAAAGAATTTGAAGATGAATTTAGTAAAAATCAAATGTAAGAACTAATAATAATAGCAGCAATGGTTAAAAATGGAGTAAAGAGGATTAAAAACTGGACATTTCCTGGAAATGATCAATTGCATGGCTTTTAGCTCAAATGTCTGACTACCTTACATCCAATTATAGATAAACAGCTTAATGAAGTATTGCGTAAAGGAAACAGCAGTGACTGGTTAATAACTGGCAAAACTGATCTGATTCAAAAAGACCCAGCAAAAAGAACAACACCAGGAAACTATAGGCCAACAACATACTTGCCTACAATGTTTAAATTACTCACCGGCATAATAGCGGGCAACATCTAAGATTATTTGGAAGAAAACAACATCCTTCCAGTAGAACAGAAAGGAAATACAAGGAAAGGCACGGGCACAACAGATGAACTTCTGATTGATAAAATGGTTTTGGAGAATTGCAAAAGCCAAAAAATCAATTTACATATGGTCTGGATTGATTATAAATAGGTGTTTGATTCATTACCACATAGTTGGAACATCAAATGTTTGGAAACAACTGGTGTTAGTAAAAACATTAGAATGCTTATAGAAAAAATAAGGCAGAATTGGTGGTTGGAAATGAAAAATATGGGGTTGTCAACATTAGGAGAGGCATCTTCCTGGGTGACTCATTATCACCTTATTATTTGTCACCGCTATCATCCCACTTTCAGTGATTTTTAAGAAAACAAATCTTGGCTACCAAACAGCAAAAAATGCTAATAAAATCTTACATTTGTTCTATATGGATGATCTGAAGCTTTATGGAAAATCAGAATTGAAATCCACTCACTGACAAATGCCGTAAGAATTTTTAGCGCAGATATAGCAGTGGTATTTGGCCTAGAGAAATGTGCTATATTTGCTATAGCAATAAATTGAGGTAAAATCAGGAACAGCAAGGCAATTGCAATGCTGAATGGCCAAACCATCAGAAGCCATCAGGATGAAGCCTACAAGTATCTGGGCATTCTACAGTTGGATAACATCAAGCATGGACAAGTTAAACATGTGATCAGTAAAGAATACATCTAAAGAGTGAGACAATTGTTAAAGACAAAATTGAATGGTGGAAACACCATCAAAGCCATCAATACCTGGGCATACCTGTTATATGATTCACTGCTGGAATTATTAACTGGACACTAGCTAAACTGGACAGTTTGGACTGAAAAACAAGAAAACTCAGGACTATTCATTATGTATTACATCTCGGTAGTGATATTGATAGATTATACCTGCCCTGCAGAAATGGAGACAGAGGTTTACTTCAAGTCAAACAAACTGTCGAAGAGGAAAAGCATGCATTGGCTGATTATGTAAAAGACAGTCAAGAACAAGCACTGATGTAAGCTAAAAATTGGAACTTAGTTAATGTACAGGAAACAAAATGTGAATCTCAAAATAATGTAATAAAACATGAACAGAATGCTGGCAAGGAAAAACATTACATGGTCAATTTCTACAAAAGATTGAAGGGGAAAGTGGACAGAGATAACACCTGGCAATGGCTTACAACTGAAACACTAAAAAAAGAAACTGAAGACTTGGTTTTGGCAGCTTAAGAGCAAGCTATCCAAACTAATGCAATCAAGGCCAAAATTGAAAAATCATCAAATGGTTCAGAGTGCAGATTGTGCAAAGAAGCAGAAGAAACAGTGGATCACATACTCAGCTTGTGCCAGGAGATCACACAAACTGACTATAAACATAACACAGTCACCAAAATGATTCACTGGAACTTCTGTAAAAATTATCATGTGCCAGCAATGAAAAATTGGGGGAAACATATAGTTGAAAAAGTAGTTGAAAATGAGCAGATTAAAATTATTGTGGGATTTCCGTATACAAACTGATAAAATCTTGGCACATAACACACCCAATTAAACTGTCACTGAAAAGAAGAAACTTCAACTTCTTGTATTAAAGAATATCAATCGAAATGCTAGGGACTTAAGGTTCCTACACTTTCTTCTGCTGTAGTATAGTCACAGTTACAGTTTTCAACCTTGACATCATTTGTTTGTTTTGCTTTCTCCATATAAAAATGCCTATAAGCCACTATAAAAGAATTATCAAGTGTAATGGTTAAGCCTATGAGCTGGAAAATCTTGGGCAAAATCTCCTTTAAGCAACCGTGTTTATGCTTCATTCTTCATCTCTGTAACTTTTTACTTTAATTTTTGTATGTGAGGTCATACAAAACTTGTAAACTTATAAAACAGCTCTGAGAGCAGTAAAACTTGTCAATGGTTTTAAGCTATCCAAGTACTCCTAAGGACTGTTTTGGAGTTGGGGAGGGATTCAGACCTTGCAATATCAAGATTCTGCAACTACAATATCCACCATAGTATTTATTTACCTAGCAAAGATTGGCCAAACTCTTTTTTTTTTTTTTTGTATTCTTGAACCAGCAAACAACTCATTTGTTCTCTTTCTTTCCATATCCATACTTCATATGTATTCATAACATGAGTTTGTACACAATTCTGACTTCTTATGGTCTATTGAGAATTATATAGCATTCTGTTCCTTTTCCTTAATGATATATCTCGATATAAAGTTAACTATCCAATTTAATGGGGTTACTAGGAAAGAGTGTATGCTGCTTTAATTGTTGAATGCCCTCAGCCTGCTAAAGGAATAAAATGCAATAGCATAAAGCATTTTGGTCATTAAAACATGTTGGCTGAGTCAGGATTCACCAGTTTATGAGGAACATAAATTAGATATCACTCCCAACTTTCCGCATCATTGATTTTTAAATGTTTTTGCTGGAGAAACTCTATTTTTCAGTTTGCTGGTGTATCTCTGTACTGTTGTTGTGCCACTAATACTGTACATGCAATCTTCCTGGTTCCCAGATAGAAATGAAAGAGGATTCTAGCCCTTTTCCTCCATTTCATTTCAATTCCAGTTTTAGGAATGTGCATATCTCTGTGTTCCCCAGAGCATTCTGTCTTTGTTTTGAAACTACTCAGTCCAGCTGTTCCAGGGGTGGTTTATCATATTCTGAAAGAAAGCCTTCCAAAAAATGTTTAAAAGGCAGCATTCCAGTTGCTATGGGAAGTAAACCATATCCCATATCACCTGGATCAGAACGTTATGAGAAAAAAAGAACATTATGTGACTTGCCCAGAGTTTTGTATACTTTTCCCCACTCACTTATTCTACTTCTACTGTAGCTACATACATTTCCTATCTTTCTAGGCCCTTCAGCTGGATTTGGCCCCATAAGCTTAAGAATAGGCCTACATTTAATTAATTCATATCCTGCCCCAATCCCAATGGATTCTGGGCCCATAACAAGTTAAAACATGAAATCTCAAAACATAAATCAATCTGATGCAAATACTCAGTAGTCAATTGTATATTTTTTTCTTTTTTACAGAATGTAAGAGGAGACTTGAAAATGAAAAGAAGAACTGTAAAAACAGTTTGAGATCAAAGCTTTCTAAAACAGGAATGCCTCATTCTAACTTCATTAGAATTGCTCCAGTTGTGAAACCTCCAATTCCAGCCTTACTGTAAATGTTTTGACCTAATAATGTATCTTCTGGCCTCTGTTTTGCAGTGAGAAAAGTCCATATCAAAGCTGGACTATTTCTAGTCTGGATGTTTCAGAGCCAGAATGTTTTAACTTCAAAACATTCTTTTTGAGAATACATACTGCAAGTATAGTGATACTGTAATTGTTTGTTAACTCTGAACTTGTTCACCATCTCCATGATGTAGCCTCCAAATCATGCTACAGTCATGATTAAAACCTCATTGTTTCCTGCAACTCTGGACATCCCCAACTGCTTCTTCTCTTCCAAAAGGCAATCTTCTTATTGGGTGAAATCCAGTAAGTTCATGTTTGCTCCAACCTCTCAACTTATTCCAAAGCTTTACAAATGGACTACCCCGTCTGGACTATAAAAATCCCAAAAATGATAGAAAACAGCAAAAAATCAGTTTTCTGTATCCTTCCATCATCCAGATTTCTGCAGCCCAGATATGGTAGGTAAAGGAACAAGTCTTTGTATTTCTTCCAGGAAATTTACTGCCATGTCAGTAAAATAGCAAAATACTAAATCTTTTGCTTAGTGTTGTAAAGTCTTGCAAAAGAGAACAAAGGGAAACAAAGCAAAATAACTTATGGCTCTTTGAAGTGTTTTATGTTTTAGCTGCTACCATAAGTGTTGGGTAGCCTTTGGAGAGATTTATAGGAAAATGGCTGTGTGGAAAAAAAAGATGAGTAATTCACCTAATCCACCCATTAATTTGTCAAGCATCAAAGTAGGAAATGTGAATCAAGTCTGTTTGATTCACAGATCAACAAAGATGCCATTCATCAATCATCATTATTCTGCACTGGTATATAATCAACTGGAGAGGCAAATCTATTAAAGATATCTGCAAAGGAAACCATTGTAAAATTGCTATTTATCTTCCAGTCCAAACATAGCCTATTTTTCTTTAGTTCATTTTTTTTAAATATTCCGTTTAAACAGAGAATATATGTGACTATAAATTTGCTTATTTTTAAGCAATAAATCATGTATAGAGCAGAAGCTACTTTACTATCTGTTTTGAAAATTGACTCAAATAAAAATCACAGTTTAACATTTCCCTGGAAATTATATGCTCTTGAGTGTATACTGTTGAAAAAAGAGCAATACTGGGGAAGTTTGCTACGACAACAATTTGGGGAGGGAAGAAACAACTTTTAATAGACTGTTATTTTCTCTTCCAGTAGATAAAAAAGAATCATAATATTAGATTATTTGACTATTTGATTTTCAAGAAGTGATATAAAACAACTTAATTGGCATATTTACATACTGCTCAGAATCAGGGTGGCATTGTGATAAAAGTCTTTGAGCTTTCTGTAGGTTGATGCATTATTCAGTTGCTAAGCTATCAAAGTCCACCATAGTTGTAAGTGGTGTGCATCTAAGGACATCTCTCTTACTCTCAGTCCTGTTAGCTATACATACACAACAGTCATATTGCAACATTTGGCAGGATGGTGCTATGGCGATAAGGCGATGGTCTCTGGCCTCAGAATGATAGTTGTGATTGGATGATTAAGGTCCCACCCCTTAGTATTGTAATATGTGCTACAATGTGACCAACACATATTAAAAAGGGTAGAGCTTTGATTATTGTGCAGTTGCACCTGCCATTTTGAAGCCAGTAACTGTCATTGCTGACATCGTTGGCAATGATTGCATTGGGGACAAGAGAACTGTTAAATGATATTATTTTAAGCACATTTCTAGAAAAGTATTAGACATGGAAGGAAGTTTATCTGAAACATACTCCAGTTATTGAATATGTATAATTTCTGCCTATATGGCTCCTCCCAAGTTTAACTGGAATAAAACATACAAAGATTTGAACTGAACAAAATGAATTATAACACACCAGGGAAAACTTTGTGGCTACGCATTCAGTGATGGATCCCAATCACACTTGTGCATATCCTTTTAGGTGCATATATTATTTTTGCCCCCAGCCTAAATTCCCCCAACTGCAGTCAGAGTACTGACCTCCTGCCAATCAAAAGATTGAATCAGCTATTGAGCATCATCATCCATGGAAATGGGGTCAAAACAGGCTCCAACATTGCACTGAGGACCCACCCCTTTGTTCATATATTGATGTCACATGGATGTTTAAATGGGTGATGCGCTTCTTACCTGCTTTGGCCCCCTCCCTTCTCGATGCCACTGCTGTTGAGACCCCAATCAAACAGGTAAAGAAGGCATGCTGAAAGTAACATTATTTCATGTTTAGATAAGACGAATCAGGATATTCTTTTTAATTCCAATACTCCTTCTTTAGTCCTAAAATGTGCAAATCGAACAAGTATATCCCATGACAGTTTTCTCTGTTGTGCTATTAAAGAGTTGATACTATACATTACCTGAATTTCCAAAATTTCATTTATGTCCAAGGCAAGATAAAATCTGAGTAAAACATCTATGTCTTTTTCTAGCTCTTCCTGTTTGAATAACCAGATGAACTCCAGGCTTTTATCTGGGTTACATAATTAGGCTGGGTTACACCACAGGCAGGATTTTCTCTCCCACCTGTACATTTTTTTCCCCTTTTTCCTTTTTCAGTGATATATTCAAGACCCTATAGAATCTTGAACAGTTTGCTTGCTGAGTTATTTATTACTGTTTTTAATAAACGTTCTGCTAAATTGTTGTAAGTAATCCATATTACTGGGGTTGTTTAATTTACTTTTTAAAAATGTTGAAATACCAGGAGAAGAGTTATTTAACTACCCAGGCTTATATTTGAGTGAAGTATTGCTCCTCCTATTAATAATATCTGTACATTCTTAATATGATAGCATATATCAGGAACTTACTGTAGATTACTTAGTAATTGATGTGAAACTTTTTCCCTCACTCTCCAACTTTGCCTTTCACTGCAGTTTGATCTGCAGAAATTTAGTTGTGACATCAGTGATCGAGATCACACATTGCAGTAAGCCACAGGGTGATTTCAGTGGCTATCACAACAAACTGCAATAAGACAAAAATAATGACCTATGTGCAATAATATCATCATGCAAATACTCCACTTCGTATTTGTGTCAGGACATCTCTAACACCCAAGTGTGATTTCTGTCTCGATTTGTGTAGCTTGTGTTATGGGAATCCAGCAATTCTCTTTTTTAATCATGATTTAGTGTCTAGTACAATGCATGGACTCAACCAATTTTCTAAGGGAAAACATACAGTACATGAGAATCCAGCCACTACCTTGCATAATGGAAAGCAATTCATTTGCCTATCATATAACTCTTATCATATGAATAGAATATTCATTATTATATTATATGAACTCTTGTTAATGAATAGAATATTCATTATTATTTTATTTATCATTAGATTTTTATACCACCTTTATTATTTTTTATAAATAACTCAAGGCGGCTAACGTACCTAATGCTCCTTTTTCCTCCTTTTTCCCCACAACAACAACCCTGTGAGGTGAATTGGGCTGAAAGACAGTGACTGGCCCAAAATCACCCAGCCGGCTTTCATGCCTAAAGTGGGACTATGGATTATCATATTATATAGTAGTAAAATTAATAAAAATAGGTGACAATTGTCCTTGTAAAGTGTGGTTTCCTTACTGTGAAATATCATAATAAGAATAATAATATTTCAATCTTTGAGAAACAAGACACTTTAGATGCTGTTTAAGGTTCATGTTTTTCAGCACTTCCACAACAACATGGTTTTCTATTTCAATTTCTTGAATGCACGGCTGGAATATATTCCTGAGTTAATGCACATGTCAAGGATAACTCTTACAGAAATCACATTTGGAAATATCTGACTCACAATGAGCCATTTGTGCTATGACAGAATAAATTATTTCAAAGCCAGAAACATCTGGATCAACCTTATAATACTGGGAAATAACAACCAACTATTGTTTTGTAGTGAGAAAGCTGATTTCTATATGCAGTATCAGTAAACAACCTGTAGTCCTTTTCATCATTCAGTTCAGACAGTGCAGATATGAAAGTGTTGGTAAACTAAAAATAATGTTCTTCAGTGTCAATATCTATTGTTCCTGCTGCATGGTGAATACAGTTGTTCAAAATGTGTGCTGCACTACCCACACCTATAATATCCTCTGCTGCAATGCTGGTTTTAAGTTTGCAAATACATAACTTGTTCATCACACTGAAGTCCCTGAATACTTTATTTCAATTATCAACCATCATGTGGAAATTCCAAAAATTTCCTCTCTATCAAGATTGATAGAGAGGAAAAGATTGATAGAGAGGAAATTTTTGGAATTTCCACATGATGGTTAATAAAATTTCTGCCTGGCAGCTTTGCTTCTGCAGTCCCTTGTTGAATCATTTCCTCTGAAATATGGCCTAGCTTGTTTTTCTGGGCACACCTAATTTGCATATATTTAGGGATGCCTCAGAGCTAATATCTTCAATTGATCTGCTTGGCTTTAAATCCAGCTTCTTGTTTCCCTTCTGACTTTTCTCAGCACTCCTTTAAAATCTTCTGAACACCTGTATCCCTAATTACAAGTCTGTGTTATCCTCATACCTACAACATTCACAACACTTTAAAAACATCCCCAAAAAAGCATTTAACATTAATCTGATGAAGACTGCTTCAGTCGGCTGAGTCTAGTAGGGCTAGCTTTAACACATCAATAGTGTACATAGATAAGTTCTTTTGTTCTTTCAGCCTCTTATTAAGGAGCCATATAACAAAATTAACTTTAGAAACCATTGCCTGTTTCTTGTATTCCCTTCAGTGCTTTATATTTATCTTTTTCCTTAAATGATTAAAAATAAAATTGCTTACTGTCAGGCATGTAATTCCAATGGCTTTTTCATCATTCTGTTCCAAGCAGACCACAAAGAATGCAAAGTATTGCTGACTCCTTGGCCTCTCTAAAGTATTTCTATTTTCAAAGATTACAGCTGAAACTCAGGGCCTTCCAGTTTCTCAATTGCCTGAGATCTCTGTTTCATGCTGAATATGCTGGGCTTGCTCTCTCAACACCCATTCCTTGGATCTTTTGTAAGGAAAGTTTTGACATGTCAGAAGGAATCCTCTAGTTTATTCACTCATACTTATATTTATCAGAGCAGGTGAAAGTAAACCAAGCCTATTAAGACTATCTAGAGACAGAGGCTTATGGTAGAGAAGGACAAGTAAAGTTGTTCTGATAGAACATTAACATCTCTGTAACCTTCATCTATTCGTGGTGGAAAAAAGAAAAGGAAGAATGTATTCCCTATTTTCCTATAGGAATTATGTGGAAAGAGGACAACTGAGCAGTATAAGTCTTACAGGCAGGAGAAAGCAGAGAAAAACAAAGATAAGAATAAAGCAGCAGTCCTTTAGTTTTTACCTCTACTCCTAATGCCGATGTGATCAATAGGATGAAGAGCAGCGTCTCTAAAACACTTTGGCATAAGAGCTGCTTCCATGTTGTCTGAACTTATGGAGTTACAGACGGACCAATCACACCCTTATTATGATATTTATAAGCTTCTTCAAAAGCATAGGCTTTGGTGATGGATAAGTTATTCCAACACTGCCATGGTGAAATCCCATGTTGTAGTGTATCAATAGGAAAATAATAGTAACAACAACAGCAGCAACAAGAACAATGGGGAGAAAGACAGAAAATGCACCACATTATTTATTCCTCCTCCTCCTCCTTCCATCTATATATAAATATGAGAAAGTTTACTGCACATTTGTTAAGAGAAGGTGTATGATATGCATGAGAATAAGCAGAATGTTTAATGAATGATTCAACACTGAGCAATGAGTAAGACAAGAATGTGGGGTGTCCCTTTGGTTCTTTAATGTATTTATGGATAAATATATAAGGAGTGCTAGAGATGCATTGATTGAGGATGTGAATGTATGTTCCTGTACTACTGGCTGAAGACCTGAATGGTTTCCCTCCAATATTTGATAGATCATGGGATGCAATGGGAAGTATAGATCTGAAAATTTATGTATCAGACCAAACTAGTTGCATTTGATAGGGAAAAAATGGACTGAACTATTATGAGCAATACATAAATGATGAAAAAATAAAGCAGATGAATTTGTGTGCCTTAGCAGAATGTTCAAGAAATGAATGGAAAAATTATTTAATGTGTAAGTATTTATATAAAGGTAGTAGGAAGTATGTGATCTGCTGTAAGAAATGAATGTTTGTTGAAAGAAGCAAAAATGGTTGTGTATAACTGTGATCCTGCCCACCTTATTATGTAGAAATGAGAGCTGGGTACATTGTAAGCTGAATGCAATAGGTTGGTGAGAAATGGACAGAGCACAAAAGTGAAAGAGCAATACACAAGAGTTTGGTCATATAGAGAGAATGAATAAGTATCAAATAGTGAAATAAATATATGAAGGAAGAGTAAGTGGGTTGAGTGAAAGAGGAAAATCAAGAAAGTCAAGTCTGGATGGAGCTGCTGAGATCCTGAAAAAGGAAAAGCCAAGAAGTTTAAAGAACAAGAAGAAAATGATGCATGGATGTGGTAGAAAGATATGGAGAGGTATAGTTAATAATGGTGTGAATTACATCTTCTTTTCTATTACCTTACTTCTTGCTTATAATTTTTTTTGCTTATTCGCTTTCACTCTTTCTTTGCAATTTGTTCAACACTGCTTACCCAGAAAGAGAAGGGTGTGATGGGAATGGATATATGTGTGGGATGTATTCCTTGCCTCAGTCAACTAGGATTATAGATTATATTCAACATCCCAAAATATCAAACAATATAATACCAATAAATAATACAAGGTAATACTGACTGGCAGTCGTCTGAGCAATACATGAAAAGGTCTGATCATCACTGCCGGTGAAAAACACTTCAATACAGGGCCCATCATTAACGCCAACCATTATGATTACTGTTGTAAAAAATATGCCCCCGAAATAAACTAGTGGCATTTTAAGCTCTGACAGCTATATTGGGCATAAAAGCAGAAGTTTTGGGAAACTAGAGCTCATATCACCTGATGCATGAAGTCTTAGTTCATGTACCTTATGAAATGTATTCTAAAATACACATTTGTTTGGCAGCATTACTGTTCATCTTCAAGATGCCATGGACTGCAACTATGGGGGTAATGACAGGGATTTCTATTACAGGTGGGTGAGAACAGCAAACTGTAGTACTACCTGCCCAATTCACGAACCATTTACTGTACACCAATTAAAGTCCAGAGTGGCTTGTAAGGGATGGAAGGCTTTATTTTTTTCTTTCCTTATGCTCAGTATACATCCATGAATTTGTATCTACAGTCAGGTCCAGAAATATTGGGACATCGACACAATTCTAGCATCTTTGGCTCTATACACCACCACAATGGATTTGGAATGAAACAAACACAATGTGCATTGACTGCAGACTGTCAGCTTTAATTTGAGGGTATGTACATCCAACTCAGGTGAACGGTGTAGGAATTACAAGTTTGCATATGTGCCTCCCACTTGTTAAGGGACCAAAAGTAATGGGACAATTGGCTTCTCAGCTGTTCCATGGCCAGGTGTGTGATATCCCCTCAGTACCCCAATTACAATGTGCAGATAAAAGGCCCAGAGTTCATTTCAAGTGTGCTATTTGCATGTGGAATCTGTTGCTGTCAACTCTCAAGATGAGATCCAAAGAGCTGTCACTATCAGTGAAGCAAGCCATCATTAGGCTGAAGAAACAAAACAAACCCATCAGAGAGATAGCAAGAACATTAGGCGTGGCCAAAACAACTGTTTGGAACATTCTCAAAAAGAAGGAACGCACTGGTGAGCTCAGCAACACCAAAAGACCCGGGAGACAACGGAAAACAACTGTGGTGGATGACCGAAGAATTCGTTCCCTGGTGAAGAAAACACCCTTCACAACAGTTGGCCAGATCAAGAACACTCTCCAGGAGGTAGGTGTATGTGTGTCAAAGTCAACAATCAAAAGAGGACTTCACCAGAGTGAATACAGAGGGTTCACCACAAGATGTAAACCATTGGTGAGCCTCAAAAACAGGAAGGCCAGATTAGAGTTTGCCAAACGACATCTATAAAAGCCTTCACAGTTCTGGAACAACATCCTATGGACAGATGAGACCAAGATCAACTTGTACCAGAGTGATGGGAAGAGAAGAGTATGGAGAAGGAAAGGAACTGCTCATGATCCTAAGCATACCACCTCATCAGTGAAGCATGGTGGTGGTAGTGTCATGGCGTGGGCATGTATGGCTGCCAATGGAACTGGTTCTCTTGTATTTATTGATGATGTGACTGCTGACAAAAGCAGCAGGATGAATTCTGCAGTGTTTCGGGCAATATTGTCTGCTCACATTCAGCCAAATGCTGCAGAACTCATTGGACGGTGCTTCACAGTACAGATGGACAATGACCCAAAGCATACTGCAAAAGCAACCAAAGAGTTTTTGAAAGGACAGAAGTGGAATGTTATGCAATGGCCAAGTCAATCACCTGACCTGAATCCCATTGAGCATGCATTTCACTTGCTGAAGACAAAACTGAACGGAAAATGCCCCAAGAACAAGCAGGAACTGAAGACAGTTGCAGTAGAGGCCTGGCAGAACATCACCAGGGATGAAACCCAGCGTCTGGTGATGTCTATGCATTCCAGACTTCAGGCTGTGATTGACTGCAACGGATTTGCAACCAAGTATTAAAAAGGGAAAGTTTGATGTATGATTATTATTCTGTCCCATTACTTTTGGTCCCTTAACAAGTGGGAGGCACATATGCAAACTGTTGTAATTCCTACACCATTCACCTGAGTTGGGTGTACATACCCTCAAATTAAAGCTGACAGTCTGCAGTCAATGCACATTGTGTTTGTTTCATTCCAAATCCATTGTGGTGGTGTATAGAGCCAAAGATGTTAGAATTGTGTCGATGTCCCAATATTTCTGGACCTGACTGTACTTCCCACATTATTTTCTATGGAACAAGTCCCTGCCCATGTTGAATGACTGTGCAGAGGACGCATCAAGTGCTGGACCTTACTTTGAAGGAGGCCACAGAGGCAGCTGGGCAGGTGTTTTCTTCTGCTTGGGCTGGGAATGAGCAGAATCTGGAGAATCAGCCCAGCTTTAGGCATATGTTCTTGTTGTGGTTCTAATCTGGGGAGGGGCCAGGGATTAAGCTAAAGGTCAAGAAAGCTATTTAAGTTCAGAGTGATCTGAAAGCCCAGTAAGAACAGCAGAAGCTGCAGAGGACTACTGAGAGGGCTGGAAATGAAAGGGTGGTGCTAATAAAGCAAGGTGTGGATCCTGAAAAGAAATGAAAGGGTCCCAGGGACAGAAACCAGAATCTGGTAATAGTACTGCTGTTCTAAGAGTGCTGTCTGTAGACAGACACTGGATACATTACAAGAATCTTAAGTGAAATGACACTAATCTAGTGTTTCAAATATGTAAACCAGTAGGACTTTCTGCATTTATTTTCAGGTCCAATGTTCGAATCTCTGATCTGCCATAACTTAGAAGTAAATTGTTCATCGGCAAAATCAGTTCAGCCTAGTTAATAACTCATCATGGAATGAAATTGCTGTTTTGCATTGGCTTTACACAAATTGCCATTTTGTGTCTTTTTTCACCGCCATTCTGCGACTGGTTCTTGCTGGCTGCTCTTTGCAAAAAGGGAAAAGGGAAGATTCTGGAAGCCTAAGTCTGTCCACTCATGACAAAGAGATCAAGAAACAGTTTGTGCTGCAGAAGCTACACAACAGATGTCATTTTCTTCCCAACTTGCTGATATGGCACTTTCCATGTGACAGATAAAGAGAATATGAAGACCTGCATAAACAGGATTAATGATCAACCTAAGGAGAGTCTGATATGTGTTGGTGACTCTGTGCTTGGAGGATGGAAGCAGTATTTGCAGACCAGTCATGTTATCTCAAGAAGTCTCCTGAAATAAATATTCAGGGTGTGAAAGATTACCAAGCCTCATCAAATCAAATTGAAACTGATTTACCTGGCCACAAATCAAATTTTGTCAGAATTGAACAGCCATCTGGATGAGGCTTCAGTGGCATACTCTAGAGCAGTGTTTCTCAACCTCAGCAACTTTAAGATATGTGAACTTCAACTCCCAGAATTCCCCAGCCAGCATGCTGTTCCCACACCTATGCTGGTTGGGGAATTCTGGGAGTTGAGGTCCACATACTGTATGTCCTTTGAACTCTATCCAACCAAGTGATAGATCTGGCCATCATGGAGCAGCTTCAAACATTAGGGATATGGAAATTTTCAGATCTGAAACATTTTGAGGCCAAAACACTCCACTGTGAATTTGAAACTGTTGAAGTTTCAAAAATGTTTAACCCTCATAGACACTTAATGTATTAGTTTGATTCTTTCAAGCAATCCTATACATGTTTGCTTTTATTTTTATTTTTTAAAAACCATCCATAGTCTTTTTAGATTCCAAAACAAGAAGATGACTGTAATGGTCTGTGAGAATGTCCTTGAGAGACAGGAGGAGGAGGAGGAGGAGGAGGAGGAGGAGGAGGAGGAGGAGGAGGAGGAGGAGGAGGAGGAGGAGGGCGGCGGCTAAGCAATGGTCAGAAAAGAGGGATCTGAGCCTGCAGAAGCAATGGAGGCATGGCAAATGTCTCAGAAGGGACCCTGCCTAGTTTCTTGGACCATAAAGGTGAAGGGGGAGAGGTTACCTTCATACTTTGCAAGATTGATCTCAGCCTTTAGAAGTAGTCCAGACAAGAAGTACCAACCATGAGTACTAATACTACCTTTATTGTGAAGGTGTACAGGAACAGAGTCTTACAAGTCCGAAAGTACATCTCTCCCTCCTCACTTTTACAGTCCAAGAAACTAGGGAGGATTCCTTCTGAGATGTTTGCTATGTTTCCATTGCTTCTGAGGGCTAAGCTGCCTCTTCTCTGATTGTTGCCTAGTCTGCTTCTGCTTCTGCTTCTTCTCCTCCTGTCTCTCAAGGACATTCTTGCAGACCATTCAAATGACTGATTAACCAGCCTTGGAATGGTTATCATTAACCTAAGCCTGGGGACCTCATCATGGTGCTTGTGGGTATAAATGCACCCAAAAGCCTCTTGCTTGGGTCCTTCCAGCTCTATGCCTGACCTGACCTTGTTATCATCTGATTGGTTATGTCACCATGAGCAAAACTTTCGCCATGGCAGCAGTGGCACCCACATGCTCTCAACATTTGAAACTTCACTACTGAACAAAAAGATTGAGTATCCCTGACATATGCCATGTTTGCACAGTAGGAAGTTGTGTATATCATTATGCATTTTTTGGAACTTGACAGAACACCATGTCTTATTGCTTGATATATATTTTATTTTAAAAAATCATGAACGTAGAAAACAGTTTTGAGGCAGAAAATTTAGGGAAATATTTAGATACTTAATGAATGTTCATCTACCTACAAAAGGCAGTTATAATATAATATTTACAAAATACAACACTTTGAAAAATAAGAGATATTGCTCAACATCTTAAATTCTTTTTGGAGAGCTCGACAGATTTTCTTATGCTATTAATAGAAAAAAAAACAGCTTTGATGCTTCCCTCTTATTTGAGTTTAAAAGGGGATCTATATTTTTATTTTCCTTCTCATAGTCAGAGGGGAACACAGAATAGGATTGATAATAGGAAAAAATAATCTTTGAACATTGAGATGAAAAACAGACCTATAAAAGTGAATCACTTTAGAAAATGTAGAGCATTGTGACACTGAATATGCATGGTCTTTCTTCTGCTAAAACACTTGTTAGATATCTCTAAGAAAAATGGTAGGTTTTTAAAAAAGAGGTTTTGAACAGAGAACAGATTAAAAAATTCTTTCCTCTTTTCATTTTGTGATGGAACACCCTGTTTCTATATTGTTTCTCGCTACTGCTTGCCATTATGGCATCTAGGTTGTAATAAATAAAATCAGATACCAACCAAATGTTGACAGAAAAGATTAAGTGATACTTCTTTTTGATTGTCTCCATTTTTCAGTAAAAATATAATGTTTTGGAAGAAATGACACATCAGAAAGTTGCATGCATGAAGAAGTTTTACAATTTTTCAAAGAAGCAATTTCCCAAAAGATATTAAATAAACCTGTAAAGGCAATGTAAAAAGCAAGATATATTCTTGAAAGCATATTTTTGGCTACCCTGTTGATCCAGATGATAAAAAGGGTTATTTAATGGCCTGTAACCAGGGCTACCACTGGAGGAAGGATTATGTTCTACAGCATGGAAAGGTTGAAATACAATAGGATTGTGGAATATGTGTTGGATTATTTTGAACTAGTATTGTTGTTCAGTTATCTTTGGATGCCTATATACGTTGCAATTCTTTTACACTGGGATTAGTTGCAATAAAACAAGCAGCAGAAAAACCTATTCACCTATTCCTTTGCTTGCTTGCATTAGACTTATATCCTGCTTTTAATTTAGGAGCTCTAGGCCCCTTACATAATATTCCCTCCAACTATTTTTCTCAACAACAATCTCAGAAGATAGGTTCAGCTAGTGTCTATTGTTTGATCAGCAGAAACAACAACAACAGTAGTGATAAAGTGGAATTGTTAAAAAAGCTTCTTAAGCCTCTCAAAATAACAAACACAGGAAGAATAAGAGCTAGTTTGGTCTAGTGGTTAAGGTATCAGACTAGAAAGCAGGAGACTGTGAGTTTTAGTCCTGCCTTAGGGATGATAGCCAGCTGGATGACTTTGGGACAGTCCCTCTCTCTCAGCCCAACTCACCTCACAGGGCTATTGTTGTAGGGAAAATAGCAGGAGGAAGGATATTAAGTATATCCACTGCCTTGAGTTATTTATAAATATAATACAGTACAGGTAGTCCCTGGGTTAAGAACACCGGGATTACAGACAACCCACAGTTAAAAACGGAGCCTACTATAACAAAATTTGAGTTAAATACACAATTATTTGAGTTAAATACACAATAGTTCGAGTTCGTTACACAATACTACTTATACAGTATTATACAATAATACTGTTCTGGTTTACATACAAATTCAACTTAAGGACAGACCTTGGGAACTTTATTGTCATTGTAGAAAATGATTGAGTGTATCTAAAAAAGCTCAAGACAGCACAGAGATTGGCAGATTATCACCTTTGAGCAAGACACAATAAATATGAATTATTTAAGCCTAGTTTTATATGTTGCAGTCACATTATTGACACACAAGCTACACAAGTGTATAAAGAAAATTCAAGCAGCCATGAATGCCCCAAGGCCACAAAACATGTCACAGCTGTGTTCCTTTTTAAAATGTGTTAACTATTATAACAGACTCCTGCTACCCACTAAACACTACATTATAAGTGGATAGAGTATGGCAATGAACAAAACTGTGTAAGCTAGCTATAAAAGAAGCAAAGAAGCTGGAGACATCAAACACAGGGCTCTGTGACATAGGCCACAACTTAAAATTAGGTTGGCATATACACAAAAAGGACAAGAACCAGAAACTTGTTCAAAGATAGAAGGAACCAAGTAATTAGAAGCCAAAAGACATGCAAAAGAAATGTCATTTTGATTGATTTCAACTCCTAGTGACCACATAGATAGATTTTCTCCATGACAATCTGTCCCTAACCTGATCCTTCAGGTCTTCCAATGGTGCACTTATCACCACTGTAATTGAGTCCATCCACTTTGCTGCTGGTCGTCCTCTTCTCTTTCCTTCCACCTTTCCCAGCATTAAAGCCTTCTTCATGTAAGGTTTACCCCTTTCATCTCAGAGAAACTCTCGTGACATGTGTGTTCAGAAAAGAAGTTTACTCAAGCGTAACATACATAAGTACAGACAAAGCCAGGGTTGGCTTGGCATAGCTTACATGGTATTTTATAGTTTCCCCATTCCTGCACTTTACCCCGTTGCTTAGTTACAGATTACCCACAGTAATCCCCCCTCGCCCAAATGGCAGATTCAGTCCGGTGCTTTTGTTTTTCTGATTGCCGTCTATGGGTTGTGCTGTTGTTGCCTTTGTTGGGCTTTCCTGTTTGCACGCAAAGCCGGAGTTCTCTGTGCTTTCCTTTGTCTCCAGCGGGCGCTGATACAAAATATCCGCTTGCAGTTTGAGTTAAGCGCCGCCACCTGCCAGTAATCAGTTCGCAGTTTCACTTCCCCTTTTTCTCTGCTAGCGCCTGGGCGGTGAAATTGACTAGGCGAAGCCGAGCGGTGCTCTCACAGTGCTGTGCTGTGCCAGCTGAATCTGACACTTCAGAGAGTTGGGTTTTTGCATATGTGTCCAAAGTAGGGTAATTTAAGCCTGATCATTTGTGCCTCAAATGATACTCTGAGTTGATTTGTTTGATGATCCATCAGTTTGTTTTCCTGGCTGTTCATGGTATTCTCAGGAGTCTTCTCCAACACCAAAGTTCTAAAGGATCAATACTCTTCCTACTCTGCTTCTTTAAAGTCTAACTTTCACTTCCATAGAGTGTCACAGGGAACAAAAGGAAAGCTGGGTGCAAAGTGCAAGGACATCATAATCTCAGTGACAGGTGCTGAATTTATGGAACAAGGACTTTTAGGGATAAAAAGGGGTCCTAAACAACACCAGCTCTTTGAATCATTCTGGGTCTGGACTTGGTGGCTTATATTCCATTAGTTATTTTGGGAATGTTGAAAGGCTGAAACTTGATATTTTCCTTGAATTTTCTAACAATCCTTTTATACCTACTTCTGGGCTATGGAATTATTAAAATGTAGGATAATAGAATCATCAATATGGCAGACATAAAGTTTGCGCTACTGATAGTATTAAATAAGCATATTGAAAGGTGTAACTTGAAATACAATTTATAACAAAAACTTCCCAACAAAACAATTTGCTAGTTGGTATAGATTTATAGGAAATATAATTAACATTGCATTGTGATATAATTAATTGTTTTTTATGGTTGAATATGCTGAATATTTGTCATGCTATTATGGTCCCTAATGAATGCCTTCCTACATTATATAAAGCTGTAAATCCATTCAGAGTGCACATTTATTAGCAGTTTAAACAATACCTTCTTCATTTCATAGCTTACTCTCAAGAAGAACTATTGAAAGTAGTTGTCCAAGATTGCATTACCAGATATTCTACTTTCCAGTATTGTTTGAGTTAATGTTAGGTATAAATGTTTATAATGTTACAGTTTTCTGACTATTCCATTCCATTTCTGACTAACCATTCTGACTATTGTGGATGTAACTTCTGGGAGGGCACCAGTTGGGAAAGGCTGAACTTGATAAACCATTATGTTGTCTTTTCCCAAGTTTTCTTATTGATATAGTCTGAAATCAGGTAGAACCTTAACAAATAAAATTGCTTTTGTGGTTTAAGAGTAATTCCTATCTATGTTTTTGAATGCATTCCAACAAGGTAAAGCTTGTAATCGTTGCTAAGGGACATCATTCTCCTATACTGAGCCAAAGATTTAAAAAATTGAGGTGGGCTTTCACTTACACATTGATAAATATCAGTCCAAGACGGCAATATTCATTTAAGAGGCAAATACGACTGACATTTAGGAGAAGACTTCTAGGTAACATGGTTAGGATTGGGCCATGTAGTGTGAGTTAATTGTCTGGAAGACATTATATCATTTAGTGATTGTGCACTTATGATTTAGATTAAATGTTCACCTAAAAGTCAAGTTAAATCTCATAAATGGGAAGGGGGAATGTCTGATTTGGGATAAATAGAAGCAAAATATTTACATATCTAGCACAAACAATGATTAGCCATTACAGAATCTGCACGTGTTGCAGGTCATTGTGTCCTGTAAATAGTGATTGTAAGCAAGAAACATGTGTGGGATCACATACATTTCATATGATAAAATCCTATCCTTTGGATGAGCCTCAGCTAGGCAATTTGGGTTCCTCCTTGCATTGATGACATTCCTAATATAGGTCACTGTGGTCTTGGAATTCTTCCAAATTTGGAGGGGAGGGGGGAAGAAAGCAGGGAAAGCACAGAGCATTTTTATATCTCCCCACTCCCACATAACAAACAGCAAAATTGCCATTTAGGGCTCAATTTATGTAATGAACACCTTTTGCCTGTTGAGTGCTACACTGTCTGAAGCACTCCTTCTCTAGCATAATAAAATAATGAGTGTTACTGAATGACTTTGGATTCCACCTCCCCCATCCTTTATTCCTTCACAAAGTGGATGAACAAAAGATTAGGAAATGTTTGTTAATGCAGTGCTTTAATGAATTGTTTACTAGGCTGTGCATTAAAGCAATTAAACTAAAACCATTCAGATAACATGTGTTCTAACTCTCCAATTTCCTTGCCAAATCACTCACTGAGTGGTACTTTTATCGCATTCCTACATCATAGCTTTGTTAACCATGCAATTCTTTTTCCAATGTCAGTATAATGTTATCAAGTGTTATCCAAGGGCAGGAGCCTAATGTTGAGACTCTTCTATATTTATTATTTGTCAAAGAAACACAGTTACAAGCTAATCAGAACCCTAAGAAAAGATAACTCATTCTATTGAAGAAAAAAGGTATAGCTCATGGATAGGAAACGTCTATCCCAAAGACCTGGCCCTTGCTTGTACGAGAGCTGTACTATGTCTAGAATATTTCACTATAAGATTGAATGGATTCTATATTTAGGGATGCATTTTTTTTCTATTTCAGATGGATATGTTTAATAAAATGCTTTTTTCACAACTGACATATTTTGAGAAGTTGATGTGTGCTGTGAGCCCTTGGGGCACAATCTGCTGCAGCAAATCAGAATATAAGTTAATTAAATTAATTAAACTGCAAGGAATGCTGCATTATGAAGGTATGGACTACTCACACAGAACTAGTGCCATGCCCAGTTTCTAACTTGGAAGGCATCTGTGTGTCTTCTGGCAAGGAGTTTCATGTGATAGAACAGGTTTTAGGACTGCCATCTATTTTCCATGTTGAGCTGGTATACTTTGAACAATTGCCTGTGCAGGTCTATACATATCTCCCCAGCAGAATGTCCCATTGCATATCATAGAATCTACTCTCAGGTAGGTAAAATAGACCAATCTGCTGCGGCTGAATTCTTGGCTCAGAATTAGCCCAGCCTGCCTTGCATCCATCTGGGAGAGAAGCTGATCTGACTCATTCGGAATTCTGGAATGTTACTCAGGAAAAAAACAATTGCCACCTCCTTTCCCTTTGTCAAGCATCAATTATGAACAGGTAATTGTGTCTGCCCTTTTTTGTTCATCAGAATGGGATGAAACTTGCATCAGTTATGATGACATGAATCATGTCAAGTTTCATAGAAACCAGTGAAAGAATTTGTGAGTTACACAATCATTTGACTGCAGTAAGCATTTCTGCAGTGTTCTCAGAACTCAATAATCCTTTGTCAGCACCATTTGGCCAGCAAAACTCCACCCACCCTTCATGTCTGAACCAACTGTGCAATTAGTTGCAATTTTACAGAGTTGAAAAAAGAAAGTCATTATTGCAGGATGGGAAGAAGAACATGAAATAAAAATGAGTAACACTGAAAAATATAGTTAAACAAAAGAAAAAAATTGAACATAGCATGTATGTTGAGAACAGAATAAAAGGGTTGGTAAAACAAAGCAACTGAAGGAGGATCAAGCTGGAGCAGATGAAGCAGAAACAGGAGTGAAGATGGTCAACTGAGGAAATACATCAGTTGGCCTTTTGTAAGAGTGCTGCCATACACAGAACCATTAAAAGTAGAGTCTGGTGGGCAGGTGGGACTGCAGTAGCATCCAGGATGTTTAACATTCTCTTCCGCTTTCCTTTCACCACTCATCCCAAAGCTGCAGCTGGTTGGTTTATACTATGTGTAAGATTCTGAGCATTCTCCCGTGATCTTGTTTATATTTACATTTTAATTGTTTAATGTTATTAAGTGGTTTAACTGTTGGTTTTTTATTGTACACTACCCAGAGTCATATTTGTGACATGGGCAGCTATATAAATTTGATAGATAGATAGATAGATAGATAGATAGATAGATAGATAGATAGATAGATAGATAGATAGACAGATAGACAGACAGACAGGCAGGCAGACAGACAGGCAGGCAGGCAGACAGACTGGAGTGACTGGATCTTTCAATTCTGAATCTAATGCTTTTCCTCCCCACCCATCAAGCTGCCTCCTGTCATTTGGTGCATGATGCCACTCATCAGCCAAGTTCCCAAACTGCATATCAAGTTGGATCACGGACAACCTTGTCCCACCCTGAATGATTTAAAGAACATCCTAAGTTGCTTTATTCCTTTCTGCATTTGGACTTTGCCGCAGGTCAACGCACAATCCTACTAGTTTCAGCTTCACCCATCGAATTCTTCTTATATAGTTCATTGTGATTAGCTATGCCATTAAATCACTAGCTATCCACTTTGAAATCAAACAATGTTAAGTTTGTTGTAGCTGAACACATGGTCACAGCTGTATTGAGACAGCTGAATATAAGGCTGAACTTAGAGTGTGAATACAAAATAGCTACAAAGATTGGCAGGAATATAGAAATATTAGCTTGGCCAAATAAGCAGTCTTTTCTCCACTCTGTTAATTCTTCAAGGTCTTCAAAGTCCTGAGGTTAGAGATTTGATATCTCTTGATTTACATGTAACTACTTGTAGGCTCCCTGCATAAACTGTCAGATGTTGAAATGAAGCAGGTGTTGAATTGTTTAATAACAAGTATGGAAGAAGGCCAGGATTAATAATTTTTAATGATTTTTATATGGCATTGTTGCTGTATATTGCTTTAGCTCAGGCATAACCAGCCTAACCCCCTTCACATATTTTGGATTGTGACTCCCAGAAGGCCCACTTGGCATGGTTAGTGGTAAAGGCTTCAGAGACCTATTGTCCAAAAGGGTTGCCAATCTCTTCGTTCTGTAGCTGGTGGAAAAGAATGAGGCCAGGTATGTTAAAGGTTAGCATTTACATATATTCAGTGATGAAAACAGGGTAAAAGAAAGGAGTCTTGGAAAAATAGATTAAAAGATTTTACCCATGTTCAGATCCACAACTGAGCTAAAAGACAAACAGTGTCCATGAACTAATGAAAATATATTGCCTGTGCTGAACATCTGTGCCGCTAAATGGTGATTCTTATATGTTTATCCTTTTTTTTTGGAAAATAACAATTTTATCTGACAAATAGAAGATGCTATAGTTCAGAATGCATTATCCAGTTCCTGTTTAATAATGAACCGCAGTGATAATCTGATTTTAATTGAACATAAGGACCAAAGGATTATTGGTCTGGATGAAACAACCTTCATCAAACACAGGACTATGTGGATAACTTTGCTTAGCAGAAGAGACATGATCCCAGTTGCTTTTGTCAGTTTAATGCAAAGGTCTAGCATTTTGTGGCCTGACCTTATCTATAATTACTGAGAAGTAAATGCCATTAAATATTATAAATGGTAGCTACTCATTGTGCATACATACTACATTCCAAAGCACATTTGCTAGGAAATAAGTCCCATTGAGCAATAATCTACTAACTTTAACCAGTCTGGTATCCTCTAGAAGTATTGGAAAAGTACTCCTTGAATTCTCAAGTTTGTGGAAGACTGATCTATTAGATTGTGCTATTAATCTACTGTTCATTATATTACATTAATAGTTTACATAGGAGTACATTTGAACTTGCATAGACTTCAGACTTCAGGATTATGGTCACACTTCTAGCCAAAATTCCAGAAGCATTTCATTTCAGAATGGCTCATACCTTCTAATTTGTCTTTTTCAATCAGGGTTTTTCAGTCAATCTATTTTTCTTTTTCTTTTGAATGAGATATTTGCTCAAGGTGACGTCAGATTAAAATTGATTGCTAGGATACAAAGACTTAAGCTAGTTTTAATGAGCATGAGAGATACCAAAAGAAAATCTGTTTCTGAAATGAAAGAGGCTTGTGTAATTGGGCGTCAACTTCTGTTGTTGTTAGAAGGAAGAAAAAAAATCTTAAAATACCACAGGGCTAACAGAGACCCATTGCATTCAGTTAAGCAACCCTTTGTATTGTGCAGTATATGAATATTTAAATAAGGGTACCTAAATGATTGTAAATACATATATTTCAAATATGGTATATCATGCTTTACTTTAGACCTTCCTTTGAGCTAGGCTTGGCTACTGGAGATGTCAGTCATACATCCATGGAGTTTTCTTGGCAACACAACAGAAGTAGTTTGCCACTATGGCCCGTGATTTCCTGGTGGCTTCTCATCCAGTTACAAGCCTGCTGTAGGCATCTAATTCTGTGAATTCTCAAAACACAACCCAAACACCTTTGATCACTGATTTTTATGGTTAATGGTGTATTTGAGTTACATTAACTATCCATTTCAAGTTTGATTTCAACTGAAGCATTGATTGTAAAATTCTTCTTTTCCAATATCTGAAGCTGACAGGCTAAACTCTACTCTAAGGCCTGGTTCATGAGTGTAGCCTCTCCTTGCTGTTCAACAGGCTGTATGACTGAATGTGATTGAATGTATTGTTGTAAGACTTGGGAGGGGTGCGTTGGATCTGATAATCTTTCAAACCCGGAATTCTGTGCCTATAAAAATAAATTACTAAGATGGTTTGGGATTATTGGAAATAATATGAATAGGGGAACCTTAGGCTGGCAGGCTAGTTGATAGCTTTCCATAGCTGGCACTAACAATGGTCAGAGGCAAATATGGAAGAGAAGAGCCTTTTTTGAGAAAGAACATGGCCTTCTCTGTTTGTTTTTTCATCCGTGAGTCATGGAATGGGGTGATGTGTTTCTATTTGTGTGCATATGTGTATGTGTGTAATGGATTTGAGCGATTGGCTCTGGTAACATAATGACATGCTGCAGCTATCCATAACAGCTGATATGGGCATAGTAAACGTTGTTCTTCATCTATGTTAAATCTGTAGAATAAAAAAAGTTTCAAGTTGAAGACTGCACAGTTCTCCCGGTTACTTGATGGCCCTAGTGATCTTATTTATTTATTTAATTCAACATGGACACCACCCAACTCCAACTGGCTCAGAGCATAAAAACAAACAACAAATTCACAAAAACATATAACAATAGCAATAACCATATGGTAGAATCAGGCAATAAGACAAATAGGTCATACAAGAGGTTTCAACCACCATAGCCCAAAGCCTGGAACAAAAGCCAGGTCTTTAAGGCCTTTGGAATGCCATCAAGTTAGGAAACATCCAGATCCCAGAGGGAACCTCATTCCAGAGGGCAGATGCTGCAACACAGAAGACATACTTTTGGGGTCCCAATAGATGCCACTGCTTGATCGAAGGAACCTGGAAACATCAACAGTGTCAGATCAAACCATCCATGCTGATAGCACAGAAGCAGGGCTTTGTAGCTAATAACCAGCACCTTGAATCACACTTGGGAGCAGCTGCCAACCATGTAGTTCATGAAGTAGGGGTGTCACACGGGCATGCCCATCATGTCTATGCCACTGCATTCTGGACCAGCTGAAACTTCCAGGTAGCCCCATTTAGAGTGGATGTTAGTAGCTGAGTAGTGAGGTGGCTAGGGTGTGAGTGACTGCCTGAAAGGCCTCTCAGTCTATGAAAGGGAGCAATGGGAAGTGCTGGACCTCTGCACTTTAGATGTCTACACATGGCATACTTGCTTTGGGAGCTACCTAGGTCCTGGAGCTCAGCAGTTGCAGGAAGGAACATATAGAAACTATTCATTCATATATACAAGATTCCTTCTTGCAGCTGCTGAGCGCCACGACCTAGTTAACGCCCAAAGTGAATACACTATATATAGTCTAAAGTGAAAAGGTTGTGAGTTCAATTCCTGGTAGACGGTTTGAACCCCATAGAATAATATCTGGCTTCCCACATCTGATGAACCCCAAACAGGATGAAACCAGACATGAGATGCCTGCCTCCTGGTGGCCAATGTAACATCTTTCCTCTAATGATCCTGAATCATCCCCAGTGATTCCTTTTAGCAAATCTGCTTCCTAAATAATATTTTATTTATGTATCTAATAATAGGGTTTTATTTAATGCTAGGGACATGTACATCTGTTGAAAGACAAACTTCAGAACTTGCGGGAATGCATATGAAACCCCTCTCTTGGGATCACTAAAATGTATTTAGTTTATTAGAGAAATAGATGGATAACATTAAATAGATAAATAAATAGATTTATTTCCCAGTCTTGAGTGGCCTTTTTCCCAGGGATGCAAAAAGGCTGTGCATGTATTTACACACTCTAAACCTGCTGCCCAAACTAGGGAAAGATATGACTACTTTAGTGGTTTGTAAAAAAGGTACTTCATATACACTTTGGAGAACAACAGGTGGAAAGCATCAAAGCCTTTGGAAAGTTTCTAAGGCCTTCCAAAGCATCACAAGAATGGTGCACCCACTGTTCTCCAAATAGCACGCCCCATTCTCATGATGCTTCGGAAAGCCTTGAGAAAGCTTCTGAGACCTTCTGAAGCATTGCAAGAACAGAGGGTGCTATTTGGAGAATGGTGTGAGCCTCGGGAAGAAGGCCTGTTGCAGCCAGCAGCTGATTAAGGTAGAACCTTAGTAGAATACGAAGATCTTGGTAATCTTCACTAACGTATGAACACAAAAGGAGACCTGGATGATCCTTATTCCAAGGACCAAGCAGGAATCTCTGTTCTTAAGATTCTGCATTTTTCAGAAGAGGACATTATTCCTTTCCTTTTAGTTGACAAGTCAAGGGTTATTTCAAGAAAAGTTGTAAATTTTGTTTAATTGCTATTGCCTTTCTTTGTTTAATACTATAATTCCTTTTGCTTATTGTATTTTTCTGTGTTATCAGATTCTGAAGTTTTTGTACTGATATATGTACTATCTACCAATAAATAAAAAATGGTCTGCTGATATCTATCTAATCCATCCATCCATCTTCCTTGTGAATTTTTATGCATTATCCAACTCTGCAGTTTTTGTATTGTGGTCTTTGACCATAAATAAGATTGGTAAGCCTCCTTCCTTCCTTCCTTCCTTCCTTCCTTCCTTCCTTCCTTCCTTCCTTCCTTCCTTCCTTCCTTCCTTCCTTCCTTCCTTCCTTCCTTCCTTCCTTCCTTCCTTCTTCCCTCCCGGCAAATTAGTTGGCTGAATATTGGGGGTAAAAACATCACCTTCTGTTTACATTGATTCTATTCAAAGTTTGTCAAGATCATTGGAACCTAATTCAAGACTCAGAGACATGCATTGGCTAGACTCAGAAACGCTAAGTGTAAAGAATATCACTACGCAGCCTCTGCTAGAGGCGTGTTATTGCTAGTATGTTACACATCGGTTCCCATTCAGAACCCTCCTGTTTTCCAAATGGCAAAAGTACTCTATTGATGACACATTTTCTAGTTTGGTTTATCTAGTAGCCTACAATGACTGACATAGACAGACACAACACAGAAGTAATTTGGGTACATTTAAAATTTAGATGTGTTTAAAAATTGATTCATGCTTCATGTAGCAGATGGGCTATTTGCAGCATCTAATTGGCATTCAGTCTAGCAGGCACCATTAAATAAGAGTAGCCATCCTTCTATCCTGTATCACTTTATAGTTGGAGTGATATGTTGGAGTACAGTTCCCATGATATCTGGCTGACATACTAGCTAGGCCTGGTGGGAATTGAAGTCCAAACTGCCTGGAAGGGACCAGATGACCTAATGCTGCCATAAAATATGAAAATGATAGTTATTCAGCAGAATGGAGAAGGCATTTTTCATGAATCACAACTGTCTGGAGTCTGTGAATATTTTCCAATGTTTTGGAAAAATTGTTCATATTTTTACACTTATGCTTCATCAGGATGAGCAGTGAACACCCAATAGATATATCTGATATATCTTTATTCACTGTCATGGATGTATACATTGTTAGCTTGTAGTATATGCAATTTTCCAAAACTGTGTGTGTGTGAAAGAGGAAAACTATTTTTTTTCACAAATTTAATGAATTTCATTTTCATTTAAATGTTAATTCAATTAAATCAAATTTAGTTTTTTTGTCCTGGGCTCATCCACTTTTGGATTTGGAATTGTAGCCTAAGGCACCTATCTCAAAGGTCAAGTTTAGCCCTCTGCTCAAAAAGTTTATGAATCCCTGTTTTACCCTTTATATATTCTTAAATATTTAAAGCATTTCATACATTATTAATTTTCACAAAAGCTCTGGGATTAGCAACATTAGAAATCAAATATGCAGGTATGGGAGAACACTTGATTTGTGACAAAGATCTAGTAGTTAAGTTGATTACAAACCCATTATGAGGGAACTGTGTGATAAGGTCACTAAAATGGCCATATGTTGGGGAACATCAATAGAATCATGTCAAGTAATATTACTATTCTACTTTCTGTGATGGTCGGAGCCCACATTAGGTATTGTTTCCAATCCTGGAAAGTACATTTTAAAAAGTATTAAGAGAAAGTGGGACAAGCTTAGAAAACAGCAGCAAGGATGTTCAGGAAGTTAGAAGTCTCCTGAAGAAAGGGTTGGGAGAGGTTGTGTAAGATTAGCCTGGAGAAAAAATGGCTGACAAAGAATATGATAGCTCTCTTCAAGAGACTAAAAGGATATTATTTAGAAGAATGTCAAGCCTTGCTCTCTATAATTGCAAGGAACAAAATGAATCTATCTGTAGTCCTCAGTTAATGACAGTAATTGGGACAGAATTTCTGTCACTAAGTGATGTGGTTGTAAAGCAAGATATCATGTGACCTCATTGCTTAGCAATAGCAATCCTGACACTCCCTGTTGCTGTCATTAAGTGAGGATCATAGGTCGTTAAGCGAGTGTCAAGTGGCTTGCAAGCAGGCCAGTAGGCAAGTAAGTGGCTGCGGCGGGGCCAGGGCTGACTGTTGCTGGGTGGTGGAGGGTGCGTGGGTGGCCACTGTATGAGTTGTCATTAAACAGAGCTTTGAATGGTCACTGAATGAGTGGTTGTTAAACAAGGACTACCTGTAACTTAAAGGAAGGGAAATTCTAGCTGAAAGAAAGAAAAATCCTAACAGCAAGAGTGCTTCAACAAAGGAACCAACAGAATGGGAGTAAGTTCATACTTCTTTTGGTATGTTAAAGCAGAAGTGAGAATGCTTCATGCCCTGGCCAGGATGTTGGATTTGGTGGCCTAAGTAGCTCCTCCAAACTATATCATTTTAGTGATTGTATGAAAATTGACTTACATTTGGTTTTCTTTCTTCAATAGTAGGATGCCTTTGTTCCCAGGCAGGGCAATACCTAGAGAAGAAGTAACATGGTGTATTGGTTTTCATCTTCATGTCCTCTTAAGCAGTATGAGTAGTTGGCTGCACTTTTCAAATATTTTTCAACCTTCCCAGATAGAATAATTAGCTATACAAATTTAAAGACTAATTATTAATGAAAATGTTATTCATAGATGCAGAAAGTCTAGGAGATTTCTGTTGATCCAATAACTCATCAATGCCTGGAGTGTATACATACCATTTATTGGCTGGGATTCAAGAAGTTATTTTAGGGGAACACTGAAACTATTTTCCATCACGGATGAAAGGTGGAATGGAAAATGTATGCTATTTAGCTAGTAGCTATTCTCGTTTTTCCTGCAAGCTACTCTACCTTATAAATCTTCCCCAGAATACTTCCATACTGTATGTAGCAATAGTATTGGGAGGGGTATACAGTACTACAGAAAAGAAGGATGCAATTAAAATTATAGTGTATTCCATTTTGTTGACAGCAGCCTTTCATCAGTAGGGAGAAACTATTTGTATTCTGTCCTAATAAGAGTTTAATTTTTTTTTCATTCTAACCAGAAAAACACAACGCCATATCACAAACTTCTTATGAAATTCTTTTTGGTCTCAAGAAGAATTGTAATTCAGCATGGATAATTACCGTGAAGGAGGGTTCACCCCTTTAGTTCCTTATTCTTTCAATCCAAATCTATGTAAACCTGAGCTGTGACATTCATCTCTATCCAATGGGTTTAAAGTATCTGATACTGCATTTATGGAAAAATGAAGATTCCCATTTATTTTCAAATCGAGCTTTAAATTCAAGACTCAGGGTTAATGGTGAAGTGGGCTAATTTTCAATTAGGGTTTGAACCAAATATGGTGGCCTGACCAAAACCCATAACTGATGCTTTGGAATAATCCACTTTATCCACAGTAAAGCAGCGCTTACCCAAAGCACCCTGTAACAAATTCACAATACGAACTGATGCTGATCTAAGACCCTCTATCTTGAAGATAAAAAAGACAGATGTGTTAATTCACACATTGTTTAATTCATCATATGATTTGGTTGTCTTGAGTCAGTGTATTGTACAAATCCATCCATTGTAGTTTGACCCCCAAGGTTATGGTTTAGTGTGATGTAGGAACTCAAGTCAACTCAACTCAAGTGTGGCTTATCAAAGAAATTTTAGTTAAGCAAACTGTAGCTTAATACAGTGTGAATCAGGACGTTTATATAGTTAGACCATTTGTCTATCAACCAGTACCATCTGCAGTTTACTATTAAGCTATGGCATTTCCCTCAGTAATTAGTAATTCATAATATTTGTACAATGGTACTCAGAATTCTCTATTTTCAAGAAACACTTTCCAAAACTATATCTGCCAAGGAAACACTGAACATGCACCATGTTCCTGTATGTTGCAAAGGTTCTGAAAAAGATGTTATATGAATACACTTTGCAAAGAGGTGAATTAAACCAATATGTTGCTGGAATAAAAGATTCAAGATCTTGTTTAAGGAGAAAGAGGTTGTCTGAGTATATGAGGAATGTAGAAAAAACTTCAAATTTATAGATTTAGATTTTTTTCTGCATCTTCCTCATTTACCCAAAAAACTCACATCTTTTCAAAAGGATATAAATCTATGAAAAACACAAGGTCCATGATTCATGGTGATGTTAGGGAAGGAGCAACAAATGAAGCAAATAAACAGTTTGAAAGGATGTCAATTGAAACACATTGATGAAAACTGTTTGATGGAAATCCTTGTGTAGCCATGGATCTAAGAATAGCTATAATGACATTTTTCCTAGTTAATTTATTTGATAAGAGCCAACATCCTACAATTTATTTTTAAATTGGTTGTATTAATTTATGGTTTGATTTCATTATAACATAATTTCCTGTAGAGCATGTTACATTTCATTTTTGAATCTTGTGGTTTGACTTACACTGTGGTGAGTGGCTAAGATTTTAACAAAGCATTTTATCAGGAAAAGGTGAATATTCCCCAAACAGTTCAATAAATATATTCTGTTCAATCTAAATTTCAAGGACATTTATAAGGATTCTTACTGGAGATTCAGAACAGCACTTGAAAAGGACTTCAGAAAGCATGAAGGGCAGATGGGCAATCTGTAGCTAGTGTATAATTCAAATCTATACAATCAGTTAACTCCAACACATTTGGGCAGATTAATTTATGCAGATATAATATGAGCATCTTGCACTAGTGACAGAGCTGAATTCATTTGTCATCACAGCGATCTATGCTGCAGATGTGATAGTTGCAGGTTCATCAGAATAATTTATTTAAAGCAGGGGACATGTCTAGTGATGTGATTTATTCCAAGGACTTGTGTAGCCTGGCATTATATATTAATATCTGTTTACTGATGTGGAGAGGAGTTTATAACTGATATAGCTGGTTCCAATAAGGCAACCAGATGCAGGCTGCAAAAGTCTGTGTTAATTAGATGGCAGTGAAGAGTTACATTTTTGGCACTTCTTTGCTGCCATCTAGTAGTCATCCATATTTTTGCAGCCCATATTTGCTAGCCCAACAAAAACAACTCTGTTCTATAGGTGGAAGAGCTAATAACGTGGCTTCCTGTTCCAGAAAGTTTAGTTTGCTGAAATTTAATTACATCATTAAAATGATAACCAAGCAAACACTTTCGTGTGATGGCTGAAAATGAATCACGCTGGCTGGGGGATTCTGGGAGATGAAGTCCATATATTTTAAAGTTGCTGAGATTGAGAAACACTGTCTAAATCTCTTTAGACTTTTGGACTCCATAGAGAATGTTTTAAAAAGGTTGGATCTCATCAGTCTATGAAGCACTTTAGGCATATCAAGCTTAGAGTGTTGTGAAAAAAAAGAGGATCATGTGGCCTTGGAAGAATGCTTGTATCCCAGACTCTTAGTATTAGCTTGAATTTGTCAACTCTCAGCCTTTGAAAAGTTGGTGCCAATACAGAAGCAATATTGAACAATATGATTCCATATAATTTAGGTATAATTGAATGTTTAAAAATGGAATCCAATGCTGATATGTTAATAAAATTGTGTGAGCCTGTTTGAGTGTAAGACATAAGAAAATTCAGGATTTCAGGTTATGTAATTATATACTGGAAAGTTGATTTTTAAGCATTGTCTTGAATAGAAATAAAGGTAGTCAAAGTTATTCTGTCAGAAATACAGCATATGGAGGACTTCTGGTGGAGGTATGGCAAACTAAACACATGTTTGACAAAGACGGAGACGATGAGCATGGCAAAGACCAAAGAACCAGGTAGTAGACTGGTTCTTTGGAGCCTCTCTGGATAAAAAGAAGATAGGAGATCACCCACATGTACTCCAAATGGCTGCTCCTTGAGAAGAGTCTCCAGGAGAGCACTCTCCCACATGTCTGAAAGCCAGGAAGTGAAGGGATCAGCCATCATGCTCACAGCTGAAGCGGAGCCTTTCAAAGGACACTGAGTTAGCCAACCTCACTTTCTAATCACTTTTAGAAATGGTTTATTTACTATTCTAAGGCTATTAGAACTTCAGAATGACAAGTTTGAAAAGCCACCTGGTGAGTTTACCTTTCTTCTTGAACAAAAGAAAAATTAACTATAAGTTTAAGAATTTAAAGAATTGGAAATAAATGGCAAAAAGTTAAACAAGATTTTTATCTAAGAGAGTTATAAATGAATTAAAGATCCAGACAACTTTGGAAAATTGAGACGTTTACTATAAGATTTTGGAAATAATTTAATAAACAGCATTTCGTGGGAACCAGAATGCTTTGTCTGTCTTAAGTCAAAACAGAAATTGGGGACTTTATGATTTCAGAAATTGGACACTAGAGGGACTGAAGATTCCAGGCAGAAAACGAAAAAGGAAAGGGAGTGGGGGGAGTTTAAAAGACCTTGGATTTTGGTTAGTGTGGGGATTTACAAAATGACACAAAATGCTATAACATTAGAAATGCTTAAGGAGAGTTTTGAAGAATGGGGCCAGACATTAGTAGCTATAATATCAGAAATGTCAGCAATGATATCTGCTTCTATGGATAGACTATGTCCAAAAGATATTAAATCTGATGCAGAAATACTAGAACCATAAATACTAGATAATAAAAAAAAACCCCTGTGGATTACAAGATAGAGAAAGTAGTTAAAGTGGAATTATAAATGACAAGTCAAGAGAATGAACCTGATAAGGACTTTTTACTCAATATACAAAAGAAGCTGGTCAAAGCTTTGAAAATCAAAGTGCAAATACAGATGACAAACCAAGGTAATGACCTGGATAATGACTTCTTACTGGATTTACAAAAGAGGTTTGTTAAAGCCTTGAAGAAGCCTCTGCAGAGAGACCAAATCCTACCACAACATCTGAATGAATTAAAGATCAAGATTGTTAGAAGTAAAAGGAAGGAACAGAGAGTTGGTTTGTTTGATCAAGGTTAAAATAAGTCATGTTTTTACAAAGCTCTGGTAACCCTTTATAGACTTTCTGCTGACACCAGGACTGAAAAGCTGTTGATTTATGGATTTGCATATAGATAAGGGAAGGTTTATCGGAAGAAGAGATAGTTGTTTGTAACCTTATAGTTATCAAATTTGTTTTTACTTGTGATGAAGATTGGAAGTCATTTCTTTATATATTTTCTTTATTTTTCTTTATCACACTTTATTCTTTTTCTTTTCTTTTTCTTTCTTTGCACTTTTTATTCTATTTTTTTTTCTTTTTCTGAGTTTAGTTGGTATTCATTTTAATTACTGTAATTAAAATCTTTAATAAAAATTATGGAAAAAAGAGAAAGAAATACAGCCTGTGGAAAAGGTATCATTAATGAAGATTGGAAAGCCATTAGCCCTTCTTTTGTTATTGCCACATGGAGTTACTTTGCTGGAAATAGGGGATAGTAAAATATGCAGAGCTCCTTAGATTTCAGTAGAAAAGCTGTACTCTGGAATAAGAGTTGTCATTTCTCTTTAGATTTATACCTATGATTTCTGATGTACTGAGAGACACACGTGCTCAGATTTATATGCATAACTCTTCCTTTGTCCAAATACAGCAGATTCAATATTATTACAAAACTGAAATAAAACTACCAGCTGAAGTTTGTTAAATTATGCACTAAACTTCCTAAAATCAAATGTTACTGTTACTTTCTAAAAGCTTCAGAATGACTGAGTGGATCAGAAATACAGAATAATTTTTCAACAATACATGACATGTCAATGCCATCTTGAGCTGGCAGGTGTGTGTGTGTGTGTGCGCGCGCACACGTGTGTGTGTGTATGAAGAGGGAAAGTGGTAGCAGAAAAATCAAAGGGGAATGCAAATATAAAATACAAACAACATAGACAGAGATATTTATGTAAAGATCTCAATACTTAAAATGGCTATTTACCTGGAATTATTGGTAGACATCCTAGAACTGATAAATTAATGAATAGGTTATAATAGACAAAATTTCATTTCTTGCACAAATAGTTAAAGCTAAGGCTAAGGTTATCCTACTTTGGACACATTATGGGAAGACCTAGCTCTCTGGATAAGGCTGTAATGCTGGGAAAGATGGAAGAAAGAGAAGAAGAGAATGACCAGTAGCAAGGGAGATGGACTCAGTTACAGTGGTGATAGGTGCAATGTTGTGAGACTTGAAAGAACAGGAAAATCTGAAAGACCAGGTTAAGGATAGATCTTTATGGAGAAAATCTGTCTATATGGTCACTAAGAGTTGATAATGTATTGATGGTACATTATCAATCAAAAGGGAAAAGCTAAGCAAGACTTTCAAGACTGAGAAAACAGCATAATAAAAAAGAAGAAACTTCCTCTGTTCTGTTTTTTTTTCTGTTAGTCATTCACATGTTTAGTCCAGACTGTGACTATTTTTTATATCAATTTATATATGACTATAAATTAAGGCTTTGAGCAGAGTGGGAGTAAGATATATTAAACCAATAAACAGGCTCAAATAATTAAAAGGGGGTTGTATTCCAATTGTATAACTCAGTCAGTCAGTCAGTCAGTCAGTCCATTATTACAATCAATGACTAGAATTCTGCTGGAAAAAAAATAAAGTAGAAATGTAAAGTTACAAGATAAAAGAAGATAAAAATAAGCAACAATAACTAAATAATCAATGTGATTGGTTACAGCAGGTTTTATGAACAATATAACAAAATTTGGCCCATTCCAAGAAATTGAATCATACTGGTCAGCTAACAGCAACTATATTAATCTGAATGACCCCAAAATTTAATGCAATCCTTAATTATTAAGGTAGGAACTCTAGAATATGCCCATTCTGAATAGCAATGACCAAGACAGGGAACCAATACATGCTCCAGATATTATCTGGGATTGTTTCTAAAAAGGCCTCGCTGGTCTGGGACAAATGCCAATAGGATTTGGTTGCCTAAAGGTCACACATAGTAGCTTGGTAAACGAGAGAACAGTACTTCATTAATGATGTTGTGAGATGAACAACAACATGTTGTCTCCAAAGTACATAGAACCAAATGGCCCATTTAAGGAGTGGAATTACCATTAACTGTAATTTACCGTTATGAAACATAACAGACACAGAGCAATAGCTAATTGAACTCTTCTGGTTCTTAGCACCTTTGAGCCATAAATTACTATAACTCTATATATAGTCCTGTCCTAGTTTGGTACCTTCTGAATGAAGTCCTGACAAAGTTGAAAAACAAGCTGTTTCAAAGGATATTGATGGGAGAACAGTAGCCTTTCAGATGTTTTTAAACCATAGTTATGAGAGTTGTAAGGCCTACACACCTGGAAAGTTCCAGTTTGGAGAGGCTGGAGTAAAATACAGAAATCTTTTGTTCTGCTTTTTGCAACATATTAGATAAAAACATGGACCAATTAGAAATGAATTTTGGTGTTTCTAAAAATTGTGTAGAGTTGAAATGAAGATGGATGGTTCTGGTGAATATATCTGGCCCCTGCAGTTATTCAGAGGGCAAGCTCGAAGGTGGAAGCTTGGTTTATTTTGGAGAGAGTTCTAGTCCCTTTGAAGGAATAGATTCAGAACTGAAACAGTGTTCACAGACTTAAGTAAATAAATAAATCAGTAAGTTTATTGTTACACCACAGGTCATAACATAGAAATGCTATAAAATACGATAAAATAATATTAGAACAATAAATTAGTGAAATTATAAAATAGAGTAATAGAAGTTTTTTTTTTTTAATTTGTTCAGTCGTGTCCGATTGTCGGAGACTGCCTGGACAAGTCCCTGCAGTTTTCTTGGCAAGGTTTTTCAGAAGTGGTTTGCCACCGCCTCCTTCCTAGGGCCAAGAGAAAGTGACTGCCCCAAGGTCATCCACCTGGCTTTGTGCCTAAGGTGGGACTAGAACTCACGGCCTCCCAGTTGCTAGCCTGATGCCACTACACCAGACTGGCTCTCAATAGAAGTATTACATGTAAAAAAACTATTAGATGTAAAAAGGTTACAACAAAATAAAGCCAAAGCTACAGTCAAGAACTTAAGTATTTCTAAGTTTAAATGACAGCAAAGCAAAAGTAGCACCTTGGTTGCTGACAGTTGGAACCACATCTGCAAGAAGATAGTTCAATTTTTCAAGGTCAGAGCCCTTGAATTCATCTGCCATTAATAATTTGGCCCTGATATCATTGTAAATGGGCAGTGGAGGATATAATGGATAATGTCCTCCACTTGACCAACACCACAGGGATAGAGGCATTGTTCAAAAAGGTGCTTACAAAATCTCCCTTCAAGATATGCGGAGGGCTTGATCTGCAGGTTAAGAGATGTTAAAGCCCTTCCAAGTGAAGCACAAGTTGTGCTAACCAGGTACTGGGAGAGGCTTCTATGTTTTTTCTATGTTTTTTATAAAGATGATACCAAGGTGCCCTAATTATTCAGGTGGTAAATAGGGAGGGCGCGAGATTTGTATTTTCAGACTTGCAAGATTGATGTCAGCCCACCCTGACAGGAAACATGACTGGATGAGCTAATTCTACTTTATTGTAAAGCTACATAACAGAATCTTGCAAGTCTGAAAGTACAATTCTCCTGCATTTGGTAATGTTTGTTCAGCTCTCTCCAAAAGGGTTTGCAGGGAGGATAGATCTGAGCATAGGTCTGGGTTCCGTCCTGTTGAAAGATAGATGTTAATGCAAAGAATTAACCCAAAATATTTGCTATCTACCTGGACTGCCTGGATATAATCACTGTCTGACCGATCCCTTTGTTGTATAGTTTCTTTCCTATCAGCTGAGATCAAGCTCCTGGCAAGAAAGGAGAAGAAATATCTAGCCACTGTGTCTCCTGTAATAAAACGACGTTAAATTCTGACAGGTAGTGTTCAAAACAGGCATCCACCAGTTTATTGTCCCACCCGGCAATATTCCAAGAAATGGCTTTTATGTAATCTGGAGCCTTAGGAGCAAGTCAGTTGGTGTCATTCGAAGCATTATGTTTTTGTCTAGGTGCAAGAAGACATACTGATGATGTTGTGGTGATGTTCTCATCAGAATGGGAATCATTAGCAGGCAGCAACTTTGGACTATCGATTAATTTGCTGCTTCTGGGTGTGGTTGGATTTGCAAGCTGGAGACCTTGGTTAGGATATACTCTTGATACAGCAACTTCTTTTTGTCCTCTTTTCTGACCTAGGCCCTCAGATGGTACAGAATGAAACAAATTGTCATTATCTGAAGCGGAACAAGATAGAATCAATTTGGGCTGTTTTAGAACAGAAGGACATGTGGGCTTTCTGGGCATAGGTTATTTTCCTTCTTTGGCAGAATTGTTTAATTACAGGATTCAGACAGTTTGTAATAATTTTCTGTGGAATTGATGTCAGATGAGAAGTCCAAAGATATCAAGTCAATTAAAGGTTTGACTGCTGCTCCGGTTAGCAGCAGTGTTTGTTTTAATTCAGCCAATTGTCTCCGTATTTTTTCTTGTTTGCAGTTTGGTAAGGCTTCAGAAGAGTTAATGAATCCTGTTTCTAGAGCTTCCTCAGTGCCAATTTTTTCTTGCATCATCTCAGTATGATTGTTTAAGCAGTGTCTTGTCAAGGACGCTAAAAGTGCTAGGTTGCTCTGGTTTTTATCATTTGGCACGCTGCCTGCGGCATAAGGCAGGGGAGTTTCTGCTTGAGATATTAAATGAAAGAGTGCAGTCCTTTTTTCATCTCAGAAAATACGCAGTGGGTATATCTGAAAAGTGGAAAGAAAAGATTCCATTGTGAACAGCATGCAGGGGATGGTGGAATGGTTAAAAGACAATAGAATTCTTTTATGTCCATCATACTAGGAAGCCATTCAACAGCACTTAGATCAATCATATGACATTAGCGTCAAAGAAGTGAGCTAAGTGATAGAACGATAGCTCTTCTGTTAGACCAGCGTCCAATGTTAAATCTGTTGAGTGTAATCCTTAGAGCAACTTGATTTGTTTGACGTGTGTGGCTGTACTTGTCTGGTTTTATCTCTTTGGTGGGAAGTGAGATTGTAAGCTCTGCTTATATTTGATTGCCTTTCTAATCTTAATCTGTTCTTCTGAGCAATTTTGTTTCATTGGGTTGCCCATAAATGGATCAGAGGTTGGCGCCAATGTTTTGAGTTACTGTAAAAGTTGCTAGCTTATCTGCATAACTTGCACCAAAAGTTTCCAAAGCTGTTTTTAAAGAGTCCGCCTTTGTCCTTATAAAGGTGAAATATTCAAAAATTGAAAATTACAGTCTGTGCAGTTAATAAGCATTGTCTGGCAGCAAAACCTCTTGTGAATTCCTCTGGTGATTCAGAGATGTATTAACAAAGGGGGAGGATAGTAAAGGCCGGGGTTCAATCAGATGGTTCGAGTCCTCATGCAAAGTAGAGGACAGCTCTAATAATTGTTGTTTTTCACTTCCTGATTCCAAATCCCAGCTCAATATATCATAGCTATTGGGGGCAGGGATGGAATAGAGAGGATTTGTTTTGTTATTATTTTTACTCACAGTTTTCTTACTCAATCTTTACTCAAGTTTCCATCACATAGTCATCAATTTTTGGCTGCTTTGTTGGCTACTCTTTGGGTAGAGTCTGAGAGCCTGGATTTGTCCTGTTGTGTTTCTTGTTCTTCCCCATTGCTTCAGTGTTGATGTATTGTAACTGAAGCCTGTATGATGTTTTAAGAACATGGTGTTCAGTTTTAGAATATCTCTTGTGGAGAATGTGTTTATGAAATAAAGCTAGATAAAAATGAAGATGTGTAGCCAGGCTGTTTATAAAAATGGATAGAACAAATGAATTATTATAAGGAGCTCAGCAGGGAAGCTGCTGCTCTGTCACCATCTTAGCTCTGCCTTCAATGTAGGATCGCTAACTTGTTTTAGAATCATGAAATAACTTTTATAGATAGAACACCAGCCTACTTATCAATTTTCCCATCACTTCATAGTGATGGAAGCACAACATTAACACTATCAGTTTATAAACTGATGGGTTTCAGGGAACCCAGGTTTATCGATTAAAACTATAATAGCATTTTTCTATATTTTGGCCAATCTACCCAGCCTCCAGATCAAATGATATAATTCAGATAGCCTTACTATGCAATCCCAAGGTAGGTTCCATAAGATTTTATAAGTAATGCCATCTCTACCTGTGCAGGAATTGTTAGGCTAATCTAAACATTTTTCTTAGACTTTGAAGAAGCAGGGTAGAAGTACTGACACTTTTAAAGTTTAATGTGGGAGAAGACTCCAAGAAAACAAATGGTTCACAGGACAAATTAATTCAGAGTTCTCATTCAAGATAAAAATGCCTAGGCTCAAATTGTCATATTTTGGACACAGTATGTGATGACCTAGCACCTTGGACAGTCTACAGTGCTGTTGAATCATCCCACCATTCCAGCTGCCAAATCCCACCTTAAGGTCCTCACCCAGCAGTCAAGAACCAGCTATTTGCACCAAGTTTAAATGGCTCTACTTAAGTTTCCATGCCTTGGATAATAATATCTACTTCCCTACAGAAATGGCTCTATGTCTGTCTGATGAATGCTAACTCATTCTTTCTGTACTCTATAAGGGTTCTTTTCCCTTCTTTTTCTTAAATCATACGGATGCTTCCTTGTGACTATATGATAAATTATGTTTTGGCAATTTACTGGACAGAGAGTTCATTTGCACTACTGGCTATAATTCCCTCACTTTTCTAAGTGCTACATACAGCAAGTATGTTTTCTCATATCTGGAAATTAGTCCCTGGGGGGCAAGAGGTCACTTTCTACACATTAATTGTTCTTCCCCTTCGAAATAAAGATTTCAACTGAAACACACACAGCAGCCAAAGTCCTTTAAGTGCTGTTCTCATTATAATTAATTGCATAATTAAATAAAATGGGAGTTGAACATGGAAATCTCCCCAAAGCAGCTAAGTAAATGTAATCCTTTAATCTGCTTCTTTATTAAATTGACCATTTTGCAAGTGAAAACTCATGTATTTGTTGAAATTGCAGAATATTTTATAATTGCAACCAGTAGGATCAGATTGGATAGATTAGCTATTACTATGTTTTCCTCTTATGAAAACAAGAGTGCACAAATGGCTTCATTTCCCTCAGCAGTCAACAACATTTTGCTGTCATGGCAAAACCAAATTCATTTTTCTTTGGAGAAGTTTGAATAGTAAGAGAGTAAAAAGACAGCAAAAAGACCCATTACAAATGTTAGTTTGACCAAAAAATCAAATTGGGGCTGTACTGGGGGGAACCCCCCCCAAATTCTGCAAGGCTATGTTAGAGCGGAACCTTGGGGTGTTAAGAACTAAAGCTTCAAGGCAAGATTCATTGCTAAGTCTCAATGCACACTTTGCTAGTAAAGTAGTTACTACATTTGTTTCAGTCCTTTCCAACCAACCTGATACTTCCTCAGTGTAACTAGTGCTTCCTCCCCCAGTTTTGTCACAACAGCAGCTCTGTGGAATATATTTAGCTGAAAGAGAGTGACTGGCTGAAGCCACCTTGTTAGCTTCCATTGCTGAGAGTCCATAACATAGACTTGTTATACCTGAATCTTTCCAGTCTAGTTCTCTTAACATTATAACATACTAGCTCATAGGTGTCAATCTATAGTTCTGTTCATCCTCATTCAACACAGTCATTGGAAAGGTGGGAATTACAACTCTAAGCCAGAAACATCATGGTGGAGAAGGAAATCTCTTTTACACCATGCATATTTTATAATTGAAAGAACTGCTCAACAATAGCAAGAGACATGATTGAATAGAATCATTCAGAATGTTGAAAATAAATATTCTTATGTTTTGGCTTTTATGAACTAGTGGTCTGAAAGGGCTATATAAGGATCATATCATTTAAATGTGAATTGTTTTCAGGAATCTTCTTCCAGGTTCTCTGATGGAATATTGACTTCAGTTGCATTGATGCCCAATACCTCCCAACTATGGCTCACAGGGAGCAATGGAGCAAAGATAAATAGGAATTTCCTTGGGTTCCTTCTTTACCTTTCATTCACCTATTTGTCTATGGGATTGCTAATATCTGAGTGTTTCCTTTCTGTCTTTGTCTTCTCAAGCCTATTAGGTTCACTATTCTTTGTATTATGAAGAATCCTCACAATATGCTAAAGACCTATCTTCAGTAGAGCATGTGACTAAAGGATGTATTGAATTTTAATAAGTAAAAGGTGGTTGCAGAAATATATCTATAACTCCAAATGTGCCACTTAAGTACCTGCAACTCCCATGCCTCCACCCACATCTTAAACAAGTCAAGGGATTTCGTACTGTTTGGAGTTGCTGAAGAAAGTGAAAGACACTGTGACATTTGACTGGCAAAGTCTGGGTCATAACAAACCATGCTGCTTCATTTTTCATGAACTAGAAAGCAGGCAAGGAGAAGATTTACAAAGCCATGCACAGTGAATGGAAAAGATGATCTCAGCCTCATCAGCAATGTCTGCACAAATAATTCACTTCCAGACAAGTCTCTGCTTTTGAGAGAAGAATATGGGCCAAATGCCACTGAGAAAATTAAATTGTATGTAAATAGTTCAGACCTACCACAACAGTATAAGGATACGGCCAGAGACAGGGAAGAGCCATAGTAACAAATTGTGTACTTATCCAAATTAATTGAAAGAAAAATTGATTAAGGTTGGTACAGTGAAAACAGCTTGCTTGCCGTGTTCAAGAAGGATATTTCAGGGTGGTGGGGACGGGGGCTTGAGCTGTCTTCTCTTTCCAATACTGTCATCTCTCCCCACTGCTTTCCCCATCCAAATCTTTAGAACAGATTTTGCTTAGAGTTTTGCTTGATCTCTATTCTTTGCATTGCACCAAAATAATTATTTTTAAAATCATTGATTGTCTTTCTTAAGCTTTATTTAAAATATTTATTTCCTGCTTCTCATGGGGTGTTTGGAATTAAAAGGTATTTAAGATAAAAATAATGTAACACACTGTGTGTAGTACTAAAATATATGCTATAAGAATAGCCATATGTAATTCAGCTGCACCATCACGGGCTCTCAAATTCTTCGGTGAATGAAGTGTTTCCAGTATGTCTCTATAGAGTAATAAAGTTGATACTTACCTGGGAATAGAGCAGAGAAGAGTCAAACCTCTATACTAGATTTCAGAAGACTGAATTTTGATGAGCTCACATGGCAGGTCAGATCCAATTGCTTGAAATCTTGAAGGATAAAAATGCCGAGAAAGTATGGAAAATCCAGAGAAATAGATACTTAAGGTGCATAAAATTTCTACTGGATAGGATAGGAACCCTCCAAAGAAACTAGGATAGGGTTACACAGAACTTTCTAAAATGATGAAAAGAAAAAGGGACATGTATAGGAAGTGGAAGAAGGAGCAGATAACTACAGTAAAAACAGTTCTGTACAGCTTAGAATAGACAAGAAGAGGGTAATTTTTTTTTTTTAATAAATGTAAGTATCCCCCTTTTTGACAGGTTACTGGTTCAGTAGATTTAGGGGATGCCATGGACCTATTTACTGTGGTTCTCAGCAAAGCATGCAAGAAAGTCTCATTACATCTATTACAGCTCATTAATAAAATGACCAAATATGGGCTAGATGATACAACTGTTCGATGGTTTCATAATTGGCTGAATGAGTGTCCCAAGAGGGCACTCAGACATGGTTCCACATCTGCTTGAAGAATGGTATCCTGATCCTCTGGTGTTCAAATTTTGTATTAATTGTCTAGATAAAAGGATTGAGGGCATGATTTTAGATTTTCAGATGAAACAAAAGTAGGATGAGTGGTTGACACTTTAAAAGAGAAGAAGATTCAAAAAGATCTAAGGAAGAATGAACAGTGGGCCAAAATGAAGAGTATGCAATTTAACAGGGAGAAATGTAAGGCACAACTATAGGATGGGGAATATCTGCCTTGGCAATAGTATGTAGGGAAAGGATCTGGGTGTTCTAGTAAATCACAGTTTGCACATGAGCAGACTGGGGAAACATCTGCTGAAAAGATAAATGCTACTTTGGAATGTATTAAAAGGAACACGGAGCACAGACAACCGGAAGCTATTATCTATACCACTATACTTTTTCTTTTGTACTTGGTCAAACCCCTCTTGAAATGGTGCTGTAACCTTTTTACATTTTGTAACATGCTTACGTTTAACACTTCTTTTATTACTTTATTTTATAATTTCATGTTTTTATTGTTATTTTATGGCATTCTATATGTGATGACCTGTGGTCACAACAATAAATTTATTTACTTACTTACTCTTGAAATAGCGTGTCCCACTCTGGGTAAGCCAGTTTAAAAAGGACATTGCCAACTGCAGCAAAGTTACCTAAATGGCCAAATCCTATGAGAAACAGTTAAAGGAACTGAGTGTGTTTAATCTGCAGAAGAGAAGACAAGGATATGAGTGCAGCCTTCAGATATCGAATAGGTTGTCATGTAGAGAAGATAGTGTTCATGTTCTTGAAGGCAAGGCCAGAACCAGTGCATTGAAACTAAAGGGATATAGCTAAAGGTTAGATATGAGGAGGAACTTCCTGATTGTAAGAGTTGTCAACCAGTGAAATAGTTTCCTCATGAAGTGATATGTTCCCTTTGAATGGAAGTTTTCAAATAGATGTTGAAAAGCCATCTCTCTGAAATGCTTAGCAAATTCTGCACTAAGCAGTGGGTTGAAAGAGATGACCTCTGATCTCTATTACTTTCTATGAGTCTATGAATTTGCTATAATTTTAGAGTTATCAGTGATTATATGAACAGGTCTGTTTACATATTTTTATATTCTTCTCTTTTGCATTTGCAGCCAAACTACCTCAAAATATATATTTTTTTCAACATTAACCTTTAAAATCCAGAATCTCATTTGGGTAGGATTGGATTAAATATTTTAACAAATAAACCTGGAATTAAGAGTTAGGAGATATTAATATTTAAAGTGTACCTTTAACTGTTGTGTCAGTTCCCCTTTCTAATAAGAATGGTGTTGGTGTTCATTATTTGCTGAATAGGGCTGTGAAGTAGTTTGGAAATCATTTGGAAAAGGTGCTTCAGAGCTCATTTCTGAGGTTCTAAAGAATACCTTTTATGGAATGCTTTCCCACTTAATTTTCCACCTCTTCCTTAAGGGCTAGACAGCAACATTTTACTAGTATTTCCTATGAAAGATTAAACATATTCATGTCTCATTGAAAGGAGGCAAAAATTATGGTGCTGTAAATACAAGCTCATACAGACGTATGCACTGAGAAGCAGTTAGTTCCCAAACTGCTTTCCTCCATAGTGTGGCACTTTAATTTTCATTCAGCCTTATGCCCGCCAAATGAATTGATCTATAAATAAACAACTGGAGAGCATCATGTTAGGGACATTTGTCACAAAATAGTACATTTAAGCCTCAAAAACCAGTATTATCCTCACTGAGCATATTTTGTCCTCCTTGCATTATTCCTGATCTGTTTCTTGAAAATATGAAGCTCCTTAAGTTGTTACATCATAACCCTAACCCTACAGCAAATCATAGTTTGTGATAATATGCTTGTAACTTGCCTAGAATCCAAAATGGTTTTTGAGAGGGGCCACCAAACTGATTCCAGGGACAACTGAGGGATGAAGGAGTAGCTCTTGCCTTCAGCTGGTTATCAGGAAGAGACTTTCTAGTGTACCACCTGGGACCGCAGAAGCACAAAACACCCTCTCATTTTTAATAAAGGCTGGCCAGCCGGCCTGCCTGCCTACCTGGCAAGTCTGTGGTTTGGGAGCAATTTCACTGTAGCCTTCAGAATAATTTCCTTTTCAATCCTTAACTTTTTCAATCCTTTTCAATCTTGAGAGGAAAATTTAGAAAATCTTTTTATTCAGCACTGTTAAAATCTTACTGTATGTGAACAAACTCTTAGTATTTTGCAACTAAGTTTACTAGTTTTACCTTCATTCCTGCTATATTGTTTTTTCTATCAATAGAAGAGAATATATGTAGCTCAGGGTTGAACTATGGAGTCCTTGGGGTTCTCTGAGGTTGGTTGATTTCTTGCAAATATTTTTTTCTATGTAGGTAATTTTAAACATAGAGGAAAACGTAGGGGATTTTAATCCATAGTCTGAAAAACCAGAATATCATGACCATATTTGGCCATTTTATTAATGAGATGTAATAGATGTAATGAGACTTTCTTGCATGCTTTGCTGAGAACACAGTAAATAGGTCCATGGCATTCCCCTAAATCTATTAAACCAGTAACCTGCCAAAAAGGGGGATACTTACTTTTATTTTTAAAAAAAATTATCCTCTTCTTGTCTATTCTAAGCTGTACTGAACTGTTTTTACTGTAGTTATCTGCTCCTTCTTCCACTTCCTATATGTCCCTTTTTCTTTTAAAATTCAATTTTTTAATATTTAAATGCTGGATAAATTAGCTGTGCTTCTACACACATATGTGAGAGATAGGAAAGAGAGAGAGAGAAGGGATGGATGGATGAATGGTTGGGAATGAAAGGTAGTATATTTTTGTTTTGGGGCACTTTTGAACAGATATTTGGAGCTTTCTTCAACATATACATTACATTAAGGAATGCAGGCCAGTTTCTTCTAGTTGCCTGAAAGTCTGACTAGTTTGATCAGTGTCATTATTCAATTCAGATCTTGTTTTAAACTACTATCAAATGTAGCTAAAATTTTATCAAGCTTGCTGAAATCAGACTGACTGCTACAGAATTACATTGAGGTAGATTGTATGAATATTTCCAATGCACTGCTTTACTGCATCAAAAATAATGCACAATGACATTATTTGGTCAGCTCGGTTTTATTTGCTGTGGAGGCCATTCATTCTCATGGATGCACAGGCAGAAATAAATAGCAACTGCTGCTCCAAATTTCTGCATTTTAATCATAAACTCATTCTGTAAACTTAGTGAACCTGAATCAAAAATCAAAATCAAACACATATTTGATTTAATGTTTACATCTCCCTCTTCTTTTACTGCATACTTAAATTAATTCCTGGAGTGGTTTAATGAAAACTGCTTGTCCCCCCCCAATTTCCTTGAAAAATAAATTTTATGGGATTAAATAGCAGCCAGGACAACAAACATCCATTTATTTTATTTTGTTTTGTTTGAAGAACACTGCATTTCCAAAGCAGCATAATCCCATGTAGTGGGATATATATTAAAAGTAAATGTTGATCAGTATTTTTTAAAATAATAAGTAACCTGTGATTTCTTAAAGTTTAGAAACTATAGATATTGTTTGTTCTGATCATATATAGCAAATATAGTAAATGCTACTAACATGTCACAACATGAGGAATCACTGACAGAGCAAATGAGATTTATTTGTAAATTAAGATTAGAACTGTTAGAGGGGCAGAAAAGCAAGCGCTTTCTAAAAAAATTCCTAACACCAATGTCATTTAATTAGAATGGAAATAAGATTACCATTCATACAGATTCAGACATAAACTTAAAATAGTGCCCCAGGTTTGCTAATGGTCCGTTTGAGAATGCCAAATGATCCAGCACAGCATAGTAGCATTACAAATGACTAAACAAACACTTTAGTGAATTTCAGAACTATTACTGCCTATCCTAGAGTTAATAGTTCCATCCATTTGATTTTTGAATTTGGTTGTTGAAATAATACCATCTATGGAAATGGAATTATAGTTCACATTTCTGAATATATATTAGAGTCAACCTTGTGCCCCCTTCATGGATCATTGCCTTGTCGCGGCGAAGGGGCTTGCGTAACTCAGTGAAGCCATGGTCTATACCGTGCAGGGCCACCCAAGACGGACAGGTCATGACAGAGAGTTCTGACAAAATGTGGTCCACTGGAGAAGGAAATGGCAACCCACTCCAGTATCCTTGCCAAGAAAACCCCATGGACAATGTTAAAAGGCTAAAAGATATGATGCCGGAAGATGAGCCCCTCAGGTCGGAAGGTGTCCAATATGCTACTGGGGAAGAGCGGAGGGCAATTCCAAGTAGCTCCAGAAAGAGTGAAGCGGCTGGGCCAAAGCCGAAAGGACGTTCAGCTGTGGATGTATCTGGAAGCGAAAAGAAGGTCCGATGCTGTAAAGAACAATATTGTATAGGTACCTGGAATGTAAGATCTATGAACCAAGGCAAGCTGGATGTGGTCAAACATGAGATGACAAGATTGAACATCGACATCTTGGGAATCAGCGAACTGAAATGGACAGGAATGGGTGAATTTAATTTGGGTGACCATTATATCTACTACTGTGGGCAAGAAACCCTTAGAAGAAATGGAGTTGCACTCATAGTCAATAAGAGAGTGGGAAAGGCAGTAATGGGGTACAACCTCAAAAACGACAGAATGATCTCAATGCGTATCCAAGGCAAACCATTCAATATCACAGTCATCCAAGTCTATGCCCCAACCACTGATGCTGAAGAAGCTGAAGTTGACCGCTTCTATGAAGACCTACAACACCTTCTAGAACTAGCACCAAAAAAAGATGTCCTTTTCATCATAGGGGATTGGAATGCTAAAGTAGGAAGTCAAGGAGTAATCGGAATAACAGGCAAGTTTGGCCTTGGAGTACAAAATGAAGCAGGGCAAAGGCTAATAGAGTTCTGTCAAGAGAACAAGCTAGTCATAGCAAACACTCTTTTCCAACAACACAAGAGACGACTCTACACATGGACATCACCAGATGGTCAATACCGAAACCAGATTGATTATATACTTTGCAGCCAAAGACGGAGAAGCTCTATACAGACAGCAAAAACAAGACCAGGAGCTGACTGTGGCTCAGATCATGAGCTTCTTACTGCAAAATTTAGGCTTAAATTGAAGAATGTAGGGAAAACCACTAGACCACTCAGGTATGACTTAGATCATATTCCTTGTGAGTACACAGTGAAGGTGATGAATAGATTTAGAGGATTAGATTTGGTAGACAGAGTGCCTGAAGAACTATGGACGGAGGTCCGTAACATTGTACAGGAGGCAGCAACTAAAACCATCCCAAAGAAAAAGAAATGCAAGAAAGCAAAATGGCTGTCTGATGAGGCTTTACAAATGTGGAAAGAAGGAATGCGAAAAGCAAGGGTGAAAGGGAAAGATATAAGCAACTGAATGCAGATTTCCAGAGAATAGCAAGGAGAGATAAGAAGGCCTTCTTAAATGAACAATGCAAAGAAATTGAGGAAAACAATAGAATGGGGAAGACTAGAGATCTCTACAAGAAAATTGGAGATATGAAAGGAACGTTTAGGGCAAAGATGGGCATGATAAAGGACAAAAAAGGCAGGGACCTAACAGAAGCAGAAGAGATTAAGAAGAGGTGGCAAGAATACACAGAAGAACTATACAAGAAAGATCTTAATGTCCCTGATGTCCACGCTGGTGTGATCACTGACCTTGAGACAGACATCCTAGAGAGTGAAGTCAAGTGGGCCTTAGGAAGCATTGCTAACAACAAAGCTAGTGGAGATGACAGTATTCCAGCTGAGTTATTTAAAATACTAAAAGATGATGGTGTTAAAGTGCTGCACTCAATATGCCAGCAAGTTTGGAAAATGCAACAGTGGCCACGGGATTGGAAAAGGTCAGTTTATGTTCCAATTCCAAAGAAGGGCAACGCCAAAGAATGCTCAAACTATCGCACAATTGCACTCATTTCACATGCTAGCAAGGTTATGCTGAAAATCCTACAAGCTAGGCTTCAGCAATACATGAACCGAGAACTACCGGATGTACAAGATGGGTTTCGAAGAGGCAGAGGAACTAGAGATCAAATCGCCAACATTCGCTGGATCATGGAGAAAGCACGAGAGTTCCAGAAAAATATCTACTTCTGCTTCATTGACTATGCAAAAGCCTTTGATTGTGTGGATCACAACAAACTGTGGCAAATTCTTAAAGAGATGGGAGTACCAGACCACCTTACCTGTCTCCTGAGAAATCTGTATGCGGGCCAAGAAGCAACAGTCAGAACCGGTCATGGAACAACCGATTGGTTCAAAATAGGGAAAGGAGTACGACAAGGCTGTATACTGTCACCCTGCTTATTTAACCTATATGCAGAGTACATCATGAGAAATGCCAGGCTGGAAGAATCACAAGCCGGAATTAAGATTGCAGGGAGAATCATCAACAACCTCAGATATGCGGACGATACCACCCTAATGGCAGAAAGTGAAGAAGAACTAAAGAGCCTCTTGATGAGGGTGAAAGAGGAGAGTGCAAAAGCTGGCTTGAAACTCAACATTAAAAAAACTAAGATCATGGCATCTGGACCCATCAATTCCTGGCAAATAGAAGGGGTAGAAATGGAAGCAGTAACAGACTTCATTTATTTGGGCTCCAAGATCACCGCAGACGGAGACTGCAGCCATGAAATTAAAAGACGCTTGCTCCTTGGGAGGAAAGCTATGGCAAGCCTAGATAGCATATTAAAAAGCAGAGACGTCACCTTGCCGACAAAGATCCGCATAGTCAAAGCTATGGTTTTTCCAGTAGTAATGTATGGCTGTGAGAGCTGGACCATAAAAAGGCCGAGCGCCGAAGAATTGATGCCTTTGAACTGTGGTGCTGGAGAAGACTCTTGAGAGTCCCCTGGACTGCTAGGAGGTCAAACCAGTCAATCTTAAAGGAAATCAACCCTGATTGCTCATTGGAAGGATCGATAATGAAGCTCAAGCTCAGATACTTTGGTCACCTAATGCGAAGAGAGATCTCTTTGGAGAAGACCCTGATGCTGGGAAAGATTGAAGGCAAAAGGAGAAGAGGACGGCAGAGGATGAGATGGTTAGATAGCATCACTGAAGCAATGAGCATGAAACTGAGCAAACTCAGGGAGGCAGTGAAGGACAGGAAGGCCTGGCGCAATATGGTTCATGGGGTCACGAAGAGTCGGACACGACTTAACGACTAAACAACAACCTTGTGCTGATTAGAGCCAAAATAAAGCCATTGAGAAGTAATTATTTGCAAAATACAGAGGGGGTAACCTGATTCAAGTCCACCTTCTGCCACAGAAATTCTCTGGGTGATTCTTTCTTTCAGCCCATCCTATCTCAGATGCTTGCTATGGTGGACCTAAAATGAAGGCTGATTCCCATGTAAATGGCCTTGAATATTAAGTTAAATATGGATCTTAAATGAGTAAACAACAACAACAAATTTGATAGGCAACCTGTATCACTTCAGATGCTGCTGATTACAGCTCTCAGGCATTCTTAGGAAACACGATCCATAGTGAGTAAGAGGGAACTGTAGCTCAGCAACATTAAGGATGTAGAGTCAATGTGCCTTTGATAGACATGGAATGTTGAATCTTGGACCTCTTAGAACATTTCAGAGGAAGATATGTAGATTTGTATTCAGGCACAATCCATGCTGCATTGTGGTGATTTTTGAACAGCAATTAGTTATTTCCCTTCCATGAAGTATCAGTGCCTCAGTTCATGGAACAATAGAATACTTCTTATAACGGAAGTTGCATCAAGGTTACAGTGACAGGATGCTTTTTCCCAATAGATAAAGCAGGATAATGGAGTATGACTTTTTTTGACTGGCCAGAGGAAATAAATAGGCTTGCATTGCCAAATCAAAAATGAAAAATGAGATAATCTCTTTTTATTGTTGTTACATAAAATGGTACTATAATCAATCAATATGATCAAATGATATTGTTAGTTGTAAACTGCATTATGAAATGTATAGTCACTTGGTCAACTAAATGTTTCAAGTTCCAAAAGGACAGTACTTTGTGATATGTAAATTTAATAGAGAGGATTTTTTTTGTCTTCTGCAAAATAAGAAAATGCAAGAAATTCTACCATAGCATAAAATACCAATAGTAAAATACATAGTTATAAAATGCCAATTATCTGTAGTTGTCTTACAGGTGGTGTAGCCATAACCTGTGGATATTGTTGGGAAAGAGCAATGTACCTGCTTAATGTTATTAAAATCAGGAGAATTTTAAAATGTTTGGGTCGTACTCAATGAAACCCATCCTATAAGCAGAATGGTTTCCCTCACTTTAATAAAGGGGAATCAATTAATTAATTAGATTAAGGCACTACCACCTCAACTCTGGGAGGCTCACAGCATTATTTCTCCCTCTCCAGTTCCTTGTATTCCAAGAGTCCACTGCATGATATTTATAGCAGATTGGATAGGAGAGGGATTGGAGGAAGAAAGACAGGAAATGTCTCATTGTGCAACAGAAATTCTTCTTGCCAAATCTTAAATTTTATCCAGCTTAGGGTTCTATAAGTACATATTTTTCACCATCCCAGGATTAAGCAACAGGAGCTCTACTTAGCTGTGTCAACAGAAAGCAGAAGGGTGAGGTGTTATCCAGAAGCAATAATGCTATGACTTAGAATGGTCCACTTCAGAATAATATCATTCCCAGCACCAAGTAAAGACAGTACAGTTTTATTCAGAATTGCTTTTTGAAATTCTCCAAGTTGTGGGCAGAGCAAAAATTGAGTAAATTATTTCTTCAAAGGAAGGAGAAATTCTCAAACAATTTATCAAGGGCAGATCCTTCGCTGTTACTGAAAAAGCTCTGTGGGAAGTGTTTTGCCTCTTGGCATTTATATGTAGCCTTGGAAGCCATGGAGGCTACAGACTGCTGGAAAGAGGGTGCTAAGTGAAAGATCTGACCTTCACACATACATACACGCACACACAATCAAACCCACTGTTGGCCACCTTGTAATTAAGGGCAACACCACATAGTGCCCCAAAGAATGTCACCCAAATTCTTTTCTCCTTTGAAAGAACTGTTAAAGCAAATCTGTGATTAAATTGGTTGAACTGGTTGAAAAAAAATAGATTTTCTCTGCCTGACATCAGATTAGATTGATTTTGCCAGTATAGATCCAAGACTGTGCATCACTGAAAAATAGCTGAGTGGGCCTGTATTTAGTTTAGCATCAGGAGAGACTGAGGGACTGGGAAGGAAAAGACAATTCTATTTTCCTCTCCTTGTAGAAGAAAATTGCCTAAGTTGATAGAGGAAGTTGTTTATTTCTAAGACTGAAGACCCTAAGATGATTGTCCAGGAGAGTATATTGCTCAGTAATACTTGTGTTCTGTAGAAATACCACAACTGTAGAGCTTTATTTCCCAAAAGTATTTCTCAGTAGATCCTGTTCAAGTCTGCTTTTTTTTTTCTTTTCCTGAAACAAAACATGTATCCATAAAAAGCTTGGGAGTAAATATTGTATTCCAAATCAGAGATCATTGTATGTCAGCAGTAAGTTGTTACATGCTGCTATTTTCATCCCCCCCCCCCCTCAAACTCTCCAGCCAGACAGATGGTCTGGGCTTATTATCTGCTGATGCCAGGGGTAGGGAAGACAGACAACTATCATCAGATTTCCAACCCTTAATTGATTTCATTTCAGGATACTGGATATGATGTTTCCTTTCCTGTGAGCAAGCACTCTTATTATATTGAGAGAACGTTTTCTAGAAAGCCAGGCTGAATAGATTGTTTATGTCATATAAACTGTTTTTGTGGCAAGATCAGACTTGCTGGTATAACTAAACAAACTTACATACCAACGATTGTGAAATATTAACTGGACGAAGGTCCAATCTCTTTCAAATATTATTTGGGGAATAAGTTCAGATTCAGAATATTCATATCCTACTCAGAAATTAGTTTTCCTCCTCCCATCCTCCGTCCCTCCATCCCTCTCCCCCCCCCCAAACCAATAGTCAAAAACGTAGCTATGGAAGGATGACCTGGAAGAACACTTTGAAGGGTTCAAAATTGGCTCCATTCTGACTCTAGATGAATGCATGTTCTAGCTTTGAATAGTAAGATGAACTTCTCAGCCTTGGTCTCTTCACCAAAGGAAACAAGGTTGGGAAAAGCATAAACTATCTCCAGGCTGTTTTTTGTTACATGAGATGCAGCCTCAGAATTTGAACACTGCCAGGATTCAGGAGGTGCTTAAGCACTGCTTTCTGGCCTGTATTTCCAGCCATCTCCCTTTTCCCAATACTGATTTCAGAAGTTCTTGTATCTTTCATCTTAGGTAAGAAAGGATTTAAGACTGTTGATTGGTAAACCTTCCAGCAGATAAAGCGTTGTTCTCCTTTATGTGTATGGGTAGGGCTACTAGATCTGCGCTGCAAATTATGGGCAACCGTTATATAAGAACAAAGAGATATAGAAAATTCTAATACTTTGATGCTATCTGGTAGTCATCCAGATTTTGCAGTCTAGCTCTGATTAGTCCTATGTATGGGCTTTTCTCCACTGCTAAATTTGAAATACCATCCACACATCCTTGAACTGGCAGAAAACGGCGGTGTAGTAGTTAAGGGACTACGTTAGAAACCAGGAGACCGAGACTTCTAGCTCCACCTTAGGCATGAAGCCAGTTGGAAGCCTTTGGACCAGTCACTCTCTCTCAGCCCTAAGAAGAAGGCATCCAGGCAGTCACCAGGAGTCAAGACTGACTTGAAGGCACCCTCACCCCTTTACTTTAGCACTGGTTCTGCTAAGGGTGACTGAAGCCTGTTGTAGTCATCGGATAGGCAATGACCTGGTGCTGTGGCATGAAGATGATATTAGGGCATGTTTGTGTTGCAGTTAGATACAGGTGAGAAAGATCTTATAGTATGTATATGCATAAAACCAATAGACAGATACAAACATATGTAATGAAAGATGCTAAAAAGACTTGTTCATAGATCTCCAGCATCTCATTTTGTACAATCCTGAATCAAACTGATCTTTTTTTCCCTGACACTACTGTATTGGACATGATCCAGAAAGAACCTGATCTTCTGTCCCTTGGTTCATTTCAGAAACAAATGTGGGAAAAAAACTTCTCAATAGACAGAATCTGGGAAGGGAAAACTAGGAAAGCAATACAATTTCTTGTTCATCTTCAGGGAAACTTTCTTATTCTTTCTCATTCAGCAGTACTCAAGATTCATGTCATATTTCTTTTATTTAGCTAGCTACTACTGCAATTCTAATGTAATTCCATTGCAAAGGGTCAGTCTGGATGACTATAACTTAGAATTTGATCATGGTTTCTCTAGGAACATCTGCTTGATGCTTCCATCTTTTAGGCTTCAAGTTAAATCTGTTTTACTTTACTAAGTCTGAAATGGTTGATTGTTTTATTGCTATTCTCTCACAGCTTTCCTTTTAGCATGCCTTTTATAGCTTGGTCCTGGGAGTATGTTTTCATTGTTTTATTGTTAATTTGATGTTATATTGGAACTCTTATGTGCTGACAAATGGAAGTACTGTACAACCTTTGGGGAATTAAGGGCAGCATGTGAGTCTTCTGGAAGGGAGAGGGGAGATCCATATTGGCAGTCCAAAGGGGATATAGTCAAAGCAGAAAGTGGCCATGCCATTTTTTTCTACTTTTATAATTGTATTGCCAATCATCCATGTTTTCCTATCATACCCAGTCTCTAATTGGCTATATTAATTGCAATCTACCAAAAGTTAGCAGTTACAAGGATGTAGTAGAGTTGTACAATCAAAAGTTAGCAGTAACAGAAGAGGGAGTAGAGTTGTACAAAAAAACATGCAGGGACACCTGGTGATGGCCCATGGATTACAGGTTGGTCACTCTTATCTTATAGCTATGTGACTCCAATTGTGAATGAATTAAAAGTAATGGGAAGCCAACAATGGATCAACAGTTTTAATCAGATAAATCCCCCATGTGTTAAATTAATATCTCTTTAGAAAGGGAAAGATCTTCTCACATTGAGCTTAACTCCTGACGCCTATAAGGGCATGTTGCTATAGTTTTCTTGACAATAATATGGAAATAATTTGCCGTTGCTTTCTTCCAGGATGTTTTTCTATATCCCAGCCTGGTCTACAACCTTGGGATTTCTTGATCATCTTCCATCTAAGAATTAACCAGGTCCAATTCTGCTTAGCTTTTCTGAGAACAGCCAAGGATAGCTGAGTGATGCCACTGACCAATAAATAGCTAAAGAGATGCTTTTTCTTTTATCTTCCAAGCAATGTGTTACATTTTACAAACGGCCATGTAAAAGACTCAGATGAAATCAGCCTGGGAGTAGGGAAGTTTTGGAAGCACTGTTTCAAGGAAACCGCAATCCTGAGGGAAGCTTGCTACTTGGAAGCAGAGTGTACGTAACCAGATATGGCATTAGAAGAGACTAAGTGTGGTCACTCTGTCAACATGGACATTGGATCACCAGAACTTCTCTGGCTTTGAATAAAAGACCATTTTCTAAAAAGGAGGGATTTGTGTGCTTCTTTCACTTCTTCCTTCAGAAGAACTCAGAACAGTGCATATAGAACAGTTTACACATGATGGTAACCTCCTGTCTTGGTAGTTTACACATTTATGCTTGCCTAGGTCTCTTAAGATTATATGGAGTGCACTTCCTTTCTATAGTCCTAAACTTGTTTTTATCTGTTCCTGACCTTTTGAAATGCCCACTCATGTTGGTTGTTTATCGCTGCGTTTGTTTTATGAGTGAGAGGTTTGGGAAGAAAGCTACTTTCTGATAAGACTCTGCAAAGCTGTAATGAAAGATCATTCCAGATATTACAATATTTGATGATTTAACTAGATGTGTTTATGTTTCAGTTTGGCTCACTTTATCCTAACGTGCTGTAGTAAAGGAAGTGTTTCTTTAAAAAAAAAAAGATTGGCCATTAAAGCCTCAATCTTGGTAACTATGATTTTTTCCCATTCTCTTCTCCTTTAATTTGCTTAAATTTAAGCTAGAATAATTACCTGCAGCAACTATATCTTACGTAGGCTTCAGCCATAGGATCGGTTTGCTCTATAGCACCTACCTCTGTTATTTCTTGCCTTAATAAATAACATGAGATCTAAGTAGGGAGTTAATGTAAATTATTGATAAAATATTGATATTTTGAATATTGATAAAAGTCAAGCTCAATCTTGATGTCTTCATGGTCCATATATTACAGAAAAAAGTTTGCCCTGCTCTCTTCCATAGGGGTAGACAATCTGGGGGGTTCCTGATATTGCTGAACTACAATTCCCAGCACTCTTAGGAAGCGTGGTTTATTGTGAAGTATGCTGGAAGCTATGGTTGCATAACACCTGGAGGACCACTGTTTGCCTATGCAGTGTGCTTGTAATTTGATTTGAAAAAAATCTTTAGCATTTAGGTATTGCTTTGTTATAATGGCCAAATATTTACTTGTCTTAATGTTTCTAGTAATCCACCTAACTAGAAACCAGAATATAGAGAGAGAGAGCATTCCAAAAAGTAGGGGTGAGGCTAGGACAAAAGCTAAATTTTATTTTATTTACATTTAAATTAATTTAAAATTATATTTAGTTGATATGATTGTTCTTCCATCCCGTATTTCTGAATTTTCTTGTTCCAAAATTATAACATGGTAACTATTTTTGGAAGTCTTGTCAGTGCTTTTCCCATGGCTAATGTGGCTCTGGGGAATCAAACTGAGAACAAGACAAGCTCTGAGCTAGCTGTTGTCCATCGTGTTTCACCCTTTTTGATTGGAACACATGCCAGATGTTGAAAATGTTTTGTCCGTTGGAAAATCTGGAATTTCTATTTCTTTTGAATCCATTAATATCAGAACATTGCAGCTGTGTTTGTGACATCATCTAGAAGTATTGTGCTGCGGAAGGAAAAAAAAAGTTGAGGGCTTAGCAGCGATCACCTTACATCATTACTACAGCCCATGTTTGAAGATGCAAAGAAGAGGTGGTAATTCCTTTTACATTTGTGCACCATAGTTAAACATACGTCGAGCACAATATGACTTATCTTGACATTCATTAATGCATGAGCTAAAGACACAGATATGAATATTTAATGACATTTGGAAAATTCAGTGCTTTACTCTCACCACCCTCCACTCCAAATATGGTAAAATACATACACCAGGTAAACATAATTAAGCTTACATTTATTGAAATGGTACCACCTTTCACATTTGAATTATATACAATATACTTCTGCATTCAGACGGGGGACAGGTAGTGAACTCAATTCCCTTTACATCTTTTTTAAAAACACCATGAATTAATACTGCCTGAAAATATGTAAGAGCCAATGGTAGTCATCATCTGCCTACACAGATTGAGACACCCACTTTGATTTTGATAATAATAATAATAATAATAATAATAATAATACTCTTCCACTTAATTACATGATTCTAAACATGTTTCATTAGAATTAGCTTTTTGAAGTGAATGCTGCTTACTTTCTTTAATACAGAAAGCAAAGAATAATGAATGTGTTTTCTTAAGCTTGTGTATGGACAAATGGAGATTCTATTATTTTACCAATAGAAGCTGAAAGACTGTAAATGTTTAGGATCTCAGTCCAAGGGAGAAGAATTATCTCTCACTGTATACGCTTACCTGTTACCTGAATGCAGGTGTATGGCATTGTTCTGCCTTGGCCTTTTGAGTTCTTCAATTTGTCCCGAGGCTCCCCAATGACCTTTTACTTCAGAAAGGGAACTTAAATACCAGTGCTGCACTAGAAGTGGGGAACCTAAGACGAAAGGTTCAGAAGACAAGGAAGAGAAGGGAGCAAAAAGCTGGCTTTGCACTGGACCCTGTGCTTGTTTTCTGTATATCACAGAGAACACAGTGAGGGACAGGCTCATTCCAGCAATAAATAAAAGTCCAAAGCTCCATATATCAAAAATAGCTTGTCTAAAATGATTTCCCTTCCACCATCTCTAACTGGTGCCCTTCAGATGTGTTTGATTCCAACTCCCAGCATTCTTGGCTTTGTGGAAATGCTGGATGTTGTGACCCCTACACATCTGGAAGATACCAGGCTGGAAACAGTGATCTACACAATGTGAATAAAAATGGATCAGCATGTTATAATGCAAAGCCATAAAAACAAAGGTCAAGTATGACCAGCCCTGCAACTCTGCATTAAACTTTTTTTACATGCTGCCAAGTTCATTGTCTGGTCACTAACCCATTTCTCTGTGTACATATGTACATTTCTTGCTGACTAGGACATACGAATAGGCAGCGGTGGCTAGAGAGCTCTTGCAGTGAGTGTTAATTTAGTGCATACTGTACATTTTCTTCATGGCAGTTGTGGTTGCCATTGATAAAACTGAAGGTGATCATGGACTGATGGTTGGTGCTCTTGAAAGATGTCATCGGTGTGGTACTTCTGCCTGTACTCTGGGATCGAATTAGAAGACGGGCTTTGTAACAGGACAGCTGGTGGTTAAACTGTTTCCGAAAACTTTTGCTGAGCAAGTACAAGGCAAAAGGGTTTATGCAAGAGTTAATAAATGCCAGGATTCGAGCACAAAGAGAAGTGATAAAGTGCAGGACAGATGTATCCACCTCTGAATAATGGTATGACCGATATAAGTAGATGATATGGTTAGGGAGCCAACAGAAAGCAAAGATACAAACAAAAACTAGCACTGTCTTGGCGAGGCGTTTCCGAGATTCCATCTGAAAAGAGAAAAGGAGATGTTAGGTCAACAACACCGAAGATAAGATGGGACCCTATGTTTAGTTTTAGTTATCTAGACAACAATACATGAATGTTCACATTGGCTTCCACTTCATGGAAAAGTACTCCTGATTCATTCATTTATTTTCTTAAAGAATAGCTTCTTTTCTTTTGAAACTGATCATTCTAAATATATTTGCAAACTAATCCTATTTCAATTTAATGATAAGACCATGAATTGGATGGGATGCATAGAACAGCAGCGTTATGGTCCTTCAGATCATCCCATTTAATGATGCAGTTTGTGAAATTCTTTGTTGCTATCCTATCACAAAGATAAAATCCAATGAAAGAATAAATCTTGGCTGAATATGCACAGTCTGTCCTCATTTAGTGACCGCAATTGATTCCAGTGAAATGGTCGCTAAGTGAACCATGTGACAGAGAGATAAAGAGAGAAAGAGATGCTGCAAAGATGGTTGCTGTCATCTCATTTAGATAAAGTTCTCTCATGCAGCAACCCCAGAGTTACTCTCACTCCCGTGTATGTTGTTGTTAGGCGCAGAAATTTGGTCGTAAGTGTACACATTGGTTGGGAAATGATTTTTTTACTACCATTTATTATTGTCATATTTGTGAATGGTCGCTAACTGAGGTAGTCCCTAAGCGAGGATTGGCTGTATTCATGGTTCACATATAAGAGACTCCACAAACATTTGATCTTCTGTAACAAGAGCAAATAAATATTTTGCCCCATGATATTAGTTCTAAGCAAGCTTTGTTAGTCTAATATTTGTGCTTGCCTACCCACAATACTCATTTTTTTCTTCTCCTTTCCCCACTGCATGCAGCTGCTACCAATTGCCCTCAACTTGAGACCAATGTTGGGTTCCTGGATTGCATGCATTTGCATGGCCACTCCAGGCTGTCCAACCACAGCTGCCTGGTTCATACTTCAGCTCAAGTCCTGTGCTACTATGTGGTCCAGCCACATCAGAAAATAGGAGGAGCTGAAAAACTAGAAGGGAAGTTCTGCAGGTTTGATTGGGGAAGCAAAAGCAGAATGCCTGAGGCTGCTCTACAGAGATGTCTCCTCCTTGCTTCTCAGTCAGATGAGCAGGGAAAGGGAATCCTAGGAAAGGGGGTTTAAAGAATTTTTTTTATATATCTACTACTCTTAGTTAGTTCTAGTTCTTAGCTAGATGTGTACAAATATCACTTTGGTGTGTTAATGAATGCCACAGCCACTTTTGCCTCCAGCCCCATTCACCACTACTTAAAAGTATTATCTCAGCACAGCCTTTTTTGTAGAGCTCTTAGGGAAAGAAGGACGGCTACATACCCATCTTTTCCCCTTGTCTGCTCATTGGGCTATTTAAAACAGATCTTTTGGTAGCAGAAAGCAATCACTAGGACTAGAGTACTTCCACCATGATGTCTTGTGCTACTTTGGGATTAGCTCTGGATCCAGCTGTTCCCATGATATTGTCTGTGTTTGGGCACTGAGTCAATTTTCTTCTGGCTCTGAACTAGTTTACCTGAAGTGACACAATAAAGGCCCTGCAGTGGAGGCTACATCACTCCTTGCCACGACAATCCTGGGTGATCACTACAAGGAAGAACCCAAAACAAGCTGCAGTGGAACTACAGAAACATCATCTTCACCCAGGGCTACTAGAGCATAGCATTAAGTGCCAGTCATAGTTGAAGTACTGTGAGCTACTGAATCCATAGGTAATTTCACAGAACTCTCATGTGGGAGCAAGTGTGAACCCTGCCCACTCACTGCATTCTAATGCTAGTATCTCTCCAAATGATTGCTCATGTGCTGCTTCACTGATCACAGCCGTCTGAAGTCCCATCCAAGTATTCATGTTGTATAGGAATGTGGCTTTTATCACCTCTGTCTTTTTTGTAGGACCACTCTGTAGTGTAATTATGTAGGCAGAGGCCATCATCTGACCCATGCTACCTTTTGAAATTAAGGCTCCATTTTTAAGTTTGCTAGTTAGGCATGAGAAGCAGCCATGTTTTCTGCATTAAATCTCATTTTATGCTACAAGACCAAATTCTAACCCTCATGTCAGTCCCTTATTGGCTTTTATTATACAGTATGCTAAGCTATTCTGCAAGGGGCAGGATAAGTGTAGATCAGCATGTTTAGTGATGGCAACCTTTGTCAACCTGACACAAACTAGACCGTTATATCAAACCATAATATGATTTAGTATCTTTTCCACCTACGCTTAGAGTGTCCTGTGTGGTGGCAGCTTACCCAGCCAGTGTGCTCCCAATCATGTTTTCATAATGAAGAAACTGTGAAAAAGCCACCCTGGTCACTTACAAGTCTTTGCTAGCCATTTCCCAACATACAGTATGCTAGCTATTTCTTGAAGTCAAGCACTCAAAACTATTTTTACATATGGCTTTTATGGTATTTATAGGCACCATGAGCAATTACTGCCATAAATGGTTCTACCTTTGCCCTGTATCCACTCAAGTACATACGATGCAATCATGGTAATTTTGATCTTCATCTCCCTCTTGTTTTAATCTGCTATTAAAGGCCTAACAGCTTTCTTTTGTTCAAGGTTGCATTTCCTACTCGTCATTGTATACTGCACTGCCCTGGACAGTACTTTGTGGTCTTGAACAAAAGAATGCTATTGGGGATGGGGTCAGCACTGAATACTAAAGAGGCTCCCTTTCAGCAATTCAGAGTCACTTCAAAGGATGAGTGCTACATGAAAAGATCTCTATCGTCATAAATTTCAGGGCTGCAAAAATCTCCCTTTTCCTTTTAAATTTCAAGTGGTACTGATCTGAGATATTATATCCTCTTCTGCTAGCCATCGAAATATAACTATTTCTGAAAATGGTCTCATGTGAGAGGGAAGTACTATATACAATTATGTAAATATCCCTGGATATGTTACAGGATGACAATTTCATCATTGCACAAGAGAGACCTCGCTCTTTCTCGTCCCACCATCATCAAACTGGCCTCTTCTCTTCATGCGTGAAGTATTAACAGAAATGAATATTTGTGAATTTGGTGCCTTTACAGCATGATCAGCAGTAGACTTATGTAGCTGTAAAGAAATAAAGATTCTTCAGTAAAATGGGCAAAAAACCCCACACCTTCCATTGAAAGCATTTCTGAATGGTAAGTTGACTCTCTTAACCTATGTGCACTCTCCCCCTTAACTAAGAACAATACCTGGAACCAGCTGGTTAAACAAATAGGTATAGAAAGAAACAATTTTTAAATTGTTTTAAGCAGGCCAAAAATATGTAAGTAAGAAAAGAAAACATGCTAGGGATTAGCCATCATTGGTAGAAATAACAATGTAGAAAATCTGTAGCAGCCTACAGTATCCAACTTTTTGTAATTTTTTTTTTAATTAACACCTACATGAAGTTATGGAATAATAAGGTTGTTATGTGTGGGAAGTTCACAGCTCAAAACATGCTCCCTAGTCTCATATACATTGTATAGAATGGCACATTAGCTTTTTACTACAGCTATATCTTTCTCTGCAATTGGCCACCATGCTGTCAAACATTGTCACAGACTTTTAGTCTTCCAAATGCATGTTCCACCACATATTTATAGCAGTTAAAAACAGGGTGATAGATGATCTAATTCCGTATTATCCATATAGCTATCAAAGGGCTTCATAAGCCAAACATATATTGTTTAAATAATACCGGACAATATGATGGGGGAATATGTGCATGCTACTAAATGTGATGGCCATATTTATAGACACAGAAGCACTGAAATTCATTAGTTCATATGGAAGGACATATTGAAGATGAAAGCATTGTGGTGTTTCCCACTCCAGTATTTGCGAAGTGACTGGAATGACCCACAGCCTTTTGTTTAGAGGAAAAATTAGAAAAATCTTTCTAATTAATGCACACTTAACTCTTCCATATAAATGATACATGGCAATCAGTCCAATGCAAGTGGAAAACTAATTCGTTTACAGTCATCAATGAAATGTAAAGTAAAAAAGCAATGTAAAAGGGAGGGAGGGAGGGAGGAAGGAAGAGAATTTAGCAAGGAATGCAAATGTGATTTTTCTGCAATTGCAAGTATAGTTCTTGGTGGTAACTTCAGGATTTATGCCTGGAGGGTTGCAAGAATTTATGCCTTGCAACTCCACCATTAGTAGAGATGAGAACAGAAGAAAGGGCTGTGATGATAGCTTACAGACTCATCACCCTCAGACAGAAAAATGCTGGGAAGCTGCCAAGATAGTATTGTTCATTCTAGTTTCCCCCAACACTGGACAACTCATGATTGTCCGCCTGGAAATAGTGGTAACCCATTTTCCAATAATCACTCAAGGATATTGGATATTGGCCGTTACATCACTATAAATTGCCACTGGAATGTTGGACAGACAAAATCAGCAATATCAAACAGTATTTTCCTTGTCATTCTAAAGTTCTTCTTCCACATCTCATCATCCCATGCATCCATAATGAAAACCTGGTAGAAGTACCAGAACCATAGAACAAAGAAGACAGTGCCCATCCCCATTCTCACTGAATGAATGGCTTGCTGGTCTCCAGAACCATTCTATCTTGATTGTTGCATGACTGTTCAACCACACAAGGAAAATATGAGCATGCTTCTTCTGCTTCTCATCTGTCTCTCCAAATGGCTCAAAGCGTTTTGGAAAACTGCTAGAAACATCACAAACTACCTAGAGTCTCTGGGAGTAGGCAGCATATAAATGTAATATGTTGTTGTTGTTATTATTATTATTGACAGCAATGTGAGTCACAGTTTTGAAGGATGCATGGCTAAGTGCAAATGACAAATGCAGAACTGTTTTAAAAAATGGAGGGAGAATTAGATGAAGTGGTGGGAAGGAAGAGGATCAATGATTAATCATTGGACTGTACCCACATTTTCATCCATTTTCCATATTAAAATCCTCTGGGGGGAATGAAACCAAGGATAATACTATGAGAAATGTATATATCCACTAGATAGGTAAACTATACCTAGCTTAGAGCAATCCAAATAGGTTAAGAATCAAGCATAGGAAGCATATTGTGGTAAAACTCTATATCCATTTGGAAGTGACCTTGTTCTTTATTGAAGGCTTGTGCCCTGAAAATAGGACACTGTCTTCCCCAAAATGGTGCCTCCCAGTGTGTTGGGTGGTTACCTATGCTGGCTGGAATAGTCCACATTAGGAAGACAGTTCAGAACCCCAGTGGAGATGAATAAACTATGCTGAGTTTCTGGATGCAGCACACAGTTTTCATATTATGCCATTCTCAGTTTGGAGTTGGGTAGTTTTGATTGTGTGTATACCATGTGTCCTTGTAAATCAAATAGGACATACCTGCTTTCTAACCTGAATAGTTCCTTCCACTGGTAGATTGTAAGCACTCCGAATCAGATTTTTTGCGATGAAATAATAGTATACTGAAATAACAGATAGGGGGATTATGTAAAAGATGAGAAAGGAAGCCATGGACTGAATTTTTGGATGAAGTTCATTGGTAAGCGGGTAAGGCGTGCAACTAATAAACGTTTTATTAGTGCCCCTGTCATAGAAAGGACGCAAGTCTGAAAACACAGCCTCTGGAATGGCAAGCAGCATGGAGAAAATCCAGATCGTGGCAGCTTTCAAACAAATCTTCAGCAGGGCATGTGAAGCTTGGATGTCCATTGGTCTCACTATAGCTTTATACCTAAAGACAAGAGAAACAGTCCTGTTACTGACCAGAAAGGAGGATTTTTACTAGGACAGATTCATGTTGAGTAGTGTTTTTTTGGCGGGGGGGATGAGTACTATTTTTGCAGGAAGAAGGTGGTTCCTTGTTAAAACAGCATTGCATCTTGTGCTGGTTTCCTCTCCCATGGCTCTGAATCAACGCTGGATTGTAGTATCTTGTCTGTTGGACATGAATGGTGGCCATTCATTTAGAAAAGTACTAAATCTCCCCATGGAAACTCTGCAGAAGTCAAACTAGAGATGATGATAGTATCTCTAAAAGTAATTAATACACATATTTTTCGAAAAGTAAATTAAAAACTGCAGGAAACTCCTGAGCTGCAAGAATGAGGAGGGAGAGTTACTCCTTTCCTTTGCCATAACTATTTGCTTTGGAAGGAAAGCTTCTGCTCTTGTCAGTGGAACTTTCCTTCCATCTGCATACAGCAGTTTAGCATTTCCTGACAAGAGAAAAAAATGTTTCTACTCTATTCTTGCTCTTTGAGTTCTGCAGCTGATATTACATTTTGCTAAATGTGCATATTTATTGTATGTATGTTTAATTTTGCATCTGCATTTAATCCCCAGGTATGCCAGCTAACACTTTTCTGTTTCTCACCCAGTTTCCTTTCATGTTTGAGTTACAGTACCATATACTGCATTGTAACTGTTGTTTCCTCAATTATTTAGAAGTACTTAATTTTGCTAATGACTTAAGTAAAGGAGAAGTTCCCTAGGGAATTGGTCCCAATTATGACACCAGTTAATCAAAACTTCACTGAGGAATTTTGTGAAAAACGTAAGCTGTTGGTGGCAAATGAAGCAATTTGCTCTTTGCAACAAAATTCTCCAGTATTTATATATTTATGTTTAATCAATTCAAGTTGATGAAGGAGCATTAGCTTTAGGAAATACTTACAGAGAGTTCCAGGTAAATTTTCATGGATGAAGTGCACTTATGTTTTTATAACATAGCTAGAAGTTGGGTATGAATGTTCTCCAGCAATCTGCAGTTCCCTGGTCTTCCACACTTAAATTAAATTCCATTCCATTTTTTAATGTCAATATTACAGTCACTGCTAAAGGGGGGTTTGGCTATCCTAGTTCTCTGCCCACAAATTTGGTAAAGAATTTTGAAAAGTCATTTTTTGTGTTCAAAATTAATTTAGAACTGCCAGTTGATGTTTGGAGACCAAAGAGAAAGAAAGAAGCCTGCTTCTCTATTTTGCTCTTAATGCTACTGTCATATTTTTGGTAGATTCATGTATCTAATGGTTATGATAACTACTTTCATTGCTTGAGGTTGGAATCTATTCTCTTTCTTCACAAATTGATAAAACACTGTATGGCTATCATGTTCACAGTTGTTAATCAATGATATATAGTGCCTCAAAATGTAATTTTCAGGGTCTGTGATTATAAACACCTGGTGTTGTCAACTCAGTTCATTAGGCAAATAGTTTTTCATAATGAAATGTGGCATGCACTATATAAAAAATGCATTACTGTGGAATTCAAGGTAGCTAATTTAAGTCAAAATGAATCTGTGATGTTGGAACAAGTTTGTGTTGAGCACATCTTGGTCATTGTCAAACCACAGATTCATTTATGTTTGTTCTACATGGCCATTCTTTGATAAGAAAATCCAATATTCTTAAAATGAATGTCAGTAGAAAATTAATCCATCCTGTTGGAACCAATAGCACGTGAAAGGCTTATCTGTGATTTTATTTTGCTCATTTTCATTAATCCAGAATGTTAGTAAAGAAAAACATGCAGCAACTCAGATAAAGCTATTTTTAAAAAGTATACAGTGAGCAATAACTTTAATTAAAATTATTTATAAGGAGGCTCTTGTTGTTAGAAAGAGAATGCCCTTCTGTCCCATCACTAAGGTAAGAAGAGAACATGACTGTATGAGAACAAAAATATTTTTTTCCTATGAAAACACAGAAATTATTACAATGGCTTTTATTTATACACATTTATAGCAACATCTGAGTAAGAGTAATCTTGTCATTTGAAGTTTGGAGGAACGTGGGTACAAACTGAAAGTTATGAGATCTGTACGCAGACATCTGTTTATGCGGTTCTTTAAGATTAATTTAAAAAATAAGATGCCAATGCTCTGGAAAGCAGCAACCAAAAATTAGAGATCTCTTTCTCTTCAACCATCCAGAGACTGAACTTGTTGACCCTTAGCTAGATCTTTGCTTTAGATCAGTTCATGGCTCTTCTTTTTCAGGACTAACATTATTCTTGGCTCTGTTTCTTCTTCACATTGGTTTAGAAAATGGGAAAAAGAAACAGAGGCAAGAATAATTTAGCAACTGGATGATCTACCACCAGATGAAAACAAGAAGCTTTTATATCCATAAAAATGAAAAAGACTATCTACAGCAGCAGCATATCTGTATCTGCACATCTCAGGATTTACTATAACTTGTTTTGTAATGAATCTCAGATCTATGTTTGAGAGATGTCAGTGGGTAGATTGAAGATGATGAAAGAGAAGCAGCTAGCCAAACTCCTCATGAACTCTCACCGAACCAAAATAACCTATGTTAGTGTTTATATGGACATTCCAGATTAATTTAGAAAAGACCAAGCATTTTCCTAAAATAAAATAAAATAAAATAAAATAAAATAAAATAAAATAAAATAAAATAAAATAAAATAAAATGCCACCTATGGCAAATTATTCATTTCTTTAGTCTAATACAGCCTAGATGGAAGGACAGAGTTTTCCATTTGCAGGATTCTCTTGTCTTTATCTGTGCATCTATACCTTTAACTCTCAATCTCACTCTCTCAGTCACACACTCTCACATGCATACGTGTACACATACATACACACACACATTTACACTCAATAAAAGCTCAGTGGTTTAGGAATTGGGTTTTATCACATGTAATTGCTGTTGACACATCTAAATTAGGCCTATGTGCCCAAGCTTTACAACTAGCTGTAATCCGATCCCCATCTACTGGTTTCATTTCTTCTGATTGCTGACATCTCTTCAGGGTTTCAGGCAATTTTTTTTCCTATTACCTAATGTATTCAGGGATTGAATGTGGGATCTTCCACTTTGGGTTCTCTGAGCTTGGTTCTTTGCTTGCAAATGTTTCATTACCTGGCTAGGTAACATCTTCAGTTCTGGAATGGGATGGGGTTTGCTCGCTATTTATGTGCTGTGGCCTGCCTTGCCAGTGCTGGTGGGGTGGGGGTTTTGTTTTGCTCTTCTGGTAGTTCTTTGATTGGCATGTGTTTGCTGCTTGATTGTGTGCCTGGTGGTAACTTTTGCTGATCTGGGTGATGATTGCTGGTGAGGCAATCTTCTGGTCTTTTGTCTCTTTTGAATGGTATGAGAATTCTTGGAAGCTTGGTATTCAGACAAGGCAGCAATTAACAGACACATAAACAGCATCTACACACTATTCAAACGAGACAAAAGACCAGCACTGGCAAAGCAGGCCACAGCAGATAAATAGAGAGCAAACCTCATCCCACTTTAGCACTGAAGATGTTACCTAGCCGGGTAATGAAATGTTTGCAAGAAAAAAACCAAGCTCAGAGAACCCCAAGGACTCCACAGTTCAACCCTGAGCTATACATATTCACCTCTATTGATCTTCCACTTGTCAGCACATGCTAAACCACTGAACCATAGTCTGTTCACCCCAGCCACGTGGGCCCATTATACCTCTTGCTTTTTGTGCTGGGGTGGAACTTTCATGGAATTGAGAACTTGGGCAACTGAAGATGCACAGGAACTGGAGATTCTTGTTCTTTGTTTGAGGTATCTGTCTTTAGATAAACAATCATACCTGAATTGTTTTCCATGAAATTACCTGCAAAATGTTTTTTGGATCAGTCAGATCAAGCTGGAATTAAAGGATGCTTGAGGCAGAAGATGCCTGCTGAAATCTTGAACATGACCATCAACTTATTTTTTCATTTATGTGATGGATAATTTATCCTAGCAATGAAATTCTTGTTTTGTACTGCCTGTTCCCCCTCAACTATATTATTTAACTATCTGTATTAAATACAGATTAACTCATACAAAGAACAGAGGAGTAGACATGCTCAAATCTATAGGATTAATTTACTTGATGCTAATTTAAATCCTATGGTTTCTATTGAGTTACTGTAAATATAAGTAAGCCTGAATGTAGTTCTTTGTCCAAGAAGATTTTTTGGGGATATTTCTATTTATTTCTTCAACTAGTTCTTTATTTTGGTTAATATCGAATCATACATTATTTTAATGGTCACTTTTTAGGTGACCATCAGCAATTTTTTCAGATACCTAGAAACTCCTAAGTTTTTTTTATAATACTTCTGAAAAATATTTTTTGAAAAATAGAACACAGAATTTTCAGCAAGCAATTACTGTTTGTCTTGAAATAAATCTTAGGTGGATTCACATGGCTGCAATGTAATATAGCCTGAATGCATATTCTTCCATTTGCTTCCTACAGTAAAATGATGCAATCGCTTTAAAGAGGAAACCTTAAGAATTGGTTAAATCAGTTTGTGCTAAATCAGTTTGTGCACACTCTTGTGCCAGAGTGTGATGTCATAAGTGAGTTGTTATTTGCCTGAACCAAGATAAGAAGTTGCTACAGCAACCATTAGTTCAGAAAACAACACAAAACATCCAGAGTAACGAATGATCAGTACTGAGTATCAAGTTTAGCAGTGACAGAGAAGTATAGTTTTTAGATTCTCTTCCTAGACCAGCAAACTGTCAGAAATATACAATAAATGTAATTATTTCAATTTAATCTTTGAAGTTCATACAGTATCACATTTTTCCAATTATTTCATAGTCTTGATTGTATGGTATGATTAATGTAATTACACTTCTGTTACTGTTCTCCACTGCTGTTACTGTTCTCCAATCAACTTTATCAAAATATTTTCTCTCAAAAGTGATAACTTTTAAAGCCATTTGATAATGAGGTTGTAGATAGCCAGACACTTTGCCTCTCAAACTATCCATTAAATTGGTTGTAATTAAATCACAGCAGAGTTTCAGCACCCAGCCTATGGTAACTGATCTTGGAAAATAAAGCAGAAATAATGATTTTCTAAAAAAAAAAATTCAGAAGAATGATCAACAATTTCTGTACTTTTTTTTCATGACGACAACACCGAAGTGTTTGTGTAGTCATCAAAAGTTGAATACAGCTTGAAAGGGACCTTATTTTTTAACAAATCAGTGGGATTTACTTCCAAAATATGCTTAGTCTTAGGAACTTTCTGAAGGCCATCTAATGTGATACCATATTTATTGGGGGTGGGGATCCAATAGCACTCCCTCTTTAGTGCCTCATGACCCACTGATCACAAGTATCAGTGGGCTGCAGATGCAGAGTTCAACATCTATTCTCTTTCTCTTCTTTGTCATTCCCTTTGCCAGCTCTTTGTCTAAGAGACTTCTAATATCAAGTTGCTTACTTCTGCCTTTCCTCCAGGCATGCAGACTTCTTGATTCTCCTCTTGGTAAGATGTACTTAGCTAGTGTTAGGCTTTGTCTGTTATGCATTTCTTATAAATAAATCTCTCTGTTATAAAGCTTGCATCATTAAATGTTGCTCAGGTCAGATTCTTGTTTTCAGGATTGCTCATGTATCCCACAGGATGCTTCCTCCTCCAGCAATATTTTAGCTCAGATTCTTTCCCCTTCCCCACTTGACATCACACAATATGTAGACGTTGTCAACATTACATGGATTTTATTTATTTATTTGAAACCACGAACCTTTTTTATTTTTGATTTATAAATCTCACTGGATCCATAAATTTTACCATATCTCTAAGAATAGTGAGATATGAGACACAAGAGATAAATAATTTTTATCACACAACACTAGATTTTTTCCCAACAAGATGGAACAGAAATGCTAACAAGCACAGTCCAGAGTTCAAAGGGACATCACACTTGCTGGGCCACAACTGACTATGAACTCCATTTTATGCTTATCCCTGTACATGTAGACACATATCCACGTAATATTTTTTGTTCTTATTTTAAAAGAAACTGACCACATATTTTCTTTACAGTAAAATGGCAGGCACATAAGGGCTCCATCATGGTATGTTTTTCTCAGCATAAAAAATACAATGAATCAGCAAAAATTCTGAATACAAAACTAAAATATATATTTTAGAAAGCTAAATGAAAGAATAGATGCTTTTTCAAAACCAAACAGAGTGAGGAAAATTCAGAACAGATTGGTTTTATGTGAGAAAATTGTATAGAAGATGCCTAATAAATTTGTAGGTTAGGAAACAATGGTAGAGTTCTTAGCATGTTAAAAATTATTTGTGGAAAATGTGATGGACTTAAATAATAACTGGACATGTGTGACACCAATATGGAACAGATTTAGATTGAACAGCACTGCTATGCCAGAATAATCTGTTTGCTGCAAGAACATCATTTAACAAGGCCTTTGCCCTCTCAGTCTAATGAGTAATTTAATCACTGTGACAAGCCACATGAGCTAATAAATTCAGCATTGTTCTCCAGCAAATAACACACAAAAAAGGTCTCCCTAAAGTAAAATTCTTAGTATATGGATGTTCTCTTATCCTACCCAATATTCCAATTTGCATCGCTCATGGATGGCAGGACATTATCTCAATTAAAATAAAAGAGTCAGATTTCTAAAAGAAATCAAATTGTTACCATAGGTATATAAATATAACATTTAGAAAAGCAGGATTTCGTTTGGGTAACATATGCAACCAAGAAATACCTTTACTAAGCTGGAGCATTTATTCATGAGGTGGGAGTTGGGAGGGGGGCATTTTTAATTAAAGAATGAAACTATAGATTGCAACAAAAATAAATATGATATCCTGCAATTGGAAATTTCATAGTGGCAAATGCTTTTCCCGGGTTATCATTACTTGGAAAGTAGTTAAAAGGACCCAGGTATACTGATATAAACATTACATCTCCTAGAACAGGAGATTGCAGCAAATATTTGCATTACTGGAGACAAATGCCTTTTTGACTGATGCCTCTAATGAAAATATCCCTGCACTTGGATAAGCACTATTTGTAACTGGGTAAGATTCCTTATTTATGGTTGTTACAGTCACTTTACACCCTCTGCTTAGGAGATGGGATGACCTTAAGAGGCTGGAGAGTAGGGACTGAGCAGATTAACCAATCTAATTATAACACCACTAATGGGTATGGTGTGTTATAAAGTTCAAAAGGATGAGTGTCTGCCCCAAGGAGTTTTACAGCTTCAAATTCGATACAAGGAGAACTACAGAGGAAGGAGAAGGAAAGAGAAAGAGGCAAAGCAATATGTGGCCTGCTTACAGGATGAGTTAAAGTTAGGCAAAAAGGGATAGGGAGTGTAAGGCTGCTAGGAAAATGTAGATTTTGTAGGAAGGAAGGAAGACAAGAGGGACCACACGGGATTCCTAAGAGGCCATCTAGCAGCAGAAGCAAAGGTGATGGCAGTCCTTGCTCCTTCCTTCCTTCCACATGGCTCTGCTATTACAGCTCCTATTGGAGCCCTCCCCATGTGTCTTGCTCTCCTAAAGGAGCAACCTCCCATGCCTGTGGCCCCCAAGGTGGCTGCCTCTGCTTTCACTCTTTGCACACAGCTGAGGGCAAGAGAGAGCAATAGCTGTGCGCAAAGCTGTGTTTGTGGACAGCATGTTGATTGATTATGTGCCATCAAGTTGTTTTCAACTCCTAGCAACCACAAAGATAGATTTTTCTCCACCTATCTTTGTGGTTGCTAGGAGTCTATCCCTAGCCTGTTCTTTCAAGTTTCCCAACATTGCACTCATCCCAGCGTAATTGAGTCCATCCACCTTGCTGCTGGTCATCCTCTTCTTTCTTCTTCCACCTTTCCAAGCTTTACAGCCTTTTCCAGAGAGCTATGTCTTCACATAATGTGTCCAAAGTAGGATAATTTGAGCCTGGTCATTTGTGTCTCAAGTGAGAACTCTGAGTTGATTTGTCTGATGATCCATTGGTTTGTTTTCTTGGCTGTCCGTGGTATTCTCAAGAGTCTTCTCCAATACCAGCATTCAGAAATGTCAATACTCTTGCTATCCTGCTTCTTCAAAGTACAACTTTCATTTCCATGGAGTGTCACAGGGAATACCATGCCTTGCACAATTCTAATCTTTGTAGGTATAGACACATCACAGCATTTGAATGTTTTCCAAGGCCTTCATGGCTGCTTTACGAAGTGCTAGTTTGTGACATATTTCTTGACTGCTTATCCTTTACTGTTGATGGTTGATCCTAAAAGGCAGAAGCCATCCACCACTTTAATATCTTAATTGTCAATTCTAAGGCTGGTTGTTCTACCTGTTGTCATTAGTTTGGTCGTCTTTATATTTAATTTTAGTCCCATTTTTTTGACTGTGCTCTTTGACTTTTAATACTAGGGCTTGTAGATCCTGTGTGTTTTCAGCTATCAGAGTAGTGTCATCAGCATAGCACAGGTTATTGATGTTTCTTCCTCCAGTTTTAAAACCACGCTCATCTTTTTCCAACCCAGCTTCCCGTAATATATATTCAGCATATTGGTTGAATAAATAAGGTGAGAGTATGCAGCCTTGTCCCACTCCTTTGCCAACCTGGAGTCAGTCTGTTTCACCATATTCTATTGCACTGTGACTTCCTGGCCTGCATATAGGTTTCTTGTGAGGACATTGATATTCTGGGATTCCCATTTTTCTGAGCACTTTCCACATCTGGGGAGCAGAAGGCTTTGAAAAGCTGATGATGGTGGAGTTGGAAAAGCCAAGAGGACAGGCAGGGATGTATCATGGTAGAGAACAGAAAACTAAGATGACACATCTTTGCACTTAGTAGATTTATCTATTTATCTAGTAGTAGTAGTTGGAATGGCATCCCTTTCCAGTTCTATGATTCTATGAGATTAGTAGGCTTTGAAGAGAAAGTCAAAGACCTTGTGCTAGAAAGCAGTATAGAGACATAAGGAAGGCTGTCACTGAGAGTAAAAAGACAGATGGAGACTGCTGAATAGATATGAGAAGGTCCCAGCAGTCCTGGATGAAACATTAGATTAAGGGGGCTGCAGCTCCTTCCCTGGTAATTAGCCGACATTGCTACATAATTACATAGAAATTAAAGGCTGAAATAAGGCAAGGAAACATAGCTTAAACTAGTTTACACAACTCACTACGCTTCTCCACACCTTTCTATCCTTGCAAATTGTTCTTGCTTGCACCACAACTAGACAACTCTTCATACATTCCCTTTGTTCTTTAACCTTCTCATATCTCTCCTTTTCAAAATGTTAGCAACTCCATCCATCTACTTTCTTGTTCTTTTTCTTCCTCTTGACCCATTTATTTTTCCTTCATATATTTGTTCTGCAGTTGAATTCTCATTCATTCTTTTTCAGTGATCAACCAACTCAATGTACTCATTCTGTACGTACAGCTTTCAGACAATAAAACAGAGAGTCTAGAACAAAAAATAAATGGCAAAATATACAAGTAAAATTCTGCACAACTATTTAGTGAGGGAATAAAGCCTGTCTTCTGCTATTTTTATATTATGTTTTTAATTATTTTTTCTTTTTTTTAAGTATTTATACTTAGCTTTATAGCCTGAAAAGCTACCCCAAAGTGTTTACAACATAATAAAATGGGTCTTGTATTCAGGCTTAAAATCTAAATAAAAGATGATATAAAGTGAAAAGCAGATGGAAAAGGAAAACATGTACACTCAGGCACTAATTCTGAATGTCTGGATGCTCTAATGACTAGCTAGGATAAAAAAGAAGCTGCTCAGAATAACCTAGATGTGTGAAGCACTCATAAAATATGTATTATTGTTTGTGCAGCTGTTGGGTTGATTCTAATTCCTATTGTCACAGATATGGACTGATCATTATTACCATAGCAGCAATATTCATTGGCTATTATGGTTATTACTGTTTCATATTCAAAGGCCTAGGGATGATTTGGAGCAGGTATGGGTGTGAGTGTAGCATCTCTGTGCAACTTGCTAAACCAGCACAGATGCTTGAAGATGCAGTTTTAAGGAGCTGCAGACATGCAGTGAGTTCACTTTCCAGTGGACTCTGAAGCACCCTTTTGCCTTTGAACCCAAAGCACTGTACAGCCCTATTGATTTTATCTGCACTAACTATTCCTAGTACAATCTGCACAATGCATCGTAGGCATTTTACAGTATGAACTGAGAACAAGTGAGAAAGGCTACAAATGGTAGAAGAATGGGCATGAGTGAAAGGTCATAAAGTTGCAAAGAAAGGGAAAATGGGGGGAACCCAGTGAAATCAAAAGAATTTGTCATCTGTAGGGAGGCATCATATAAGCCCCAGAATATTATTTCTCAGTAATATTTGGATTCTAAAAACTTAAAATCAAAACATTACTGATAAATAATAATCTCTTCAATGAAATTTAGTTAGGTGTTGCAGTGATCCTGCAGTGCAGGGAACTTATCACTGCCTTATATGGGGAGTAAAGTAAGTTTAAAAAAAACTTTTTTGTTGTTGTATTTTTTTCACTTTTATGTGAAAGCACCTTTATGTATTTTCTCCTTTTTTTGGTAATAAAAAATAATAAAAATGTAATAAATAAGTGCAGATGGCAAACGATTGACTGTTTATAAGTTGTCAGCTTTGCTAACTTTGGGGTCTACTCTCCTGCAGCCATGATTACGATGCGCCCAGCCATTGCTGAAGTAGTATAAAGCCTATTCTCATTACTGTTATACTGGCACAGTGATGGTTGGGTGACTCTAGAAGATACTATAAGTTGTTATTGGGGAAATGACTTTATATACATGACTGGAGAATAATCATATTCATTGTATTTAATTTTAATTATATTTCAGTGTAGTTGAAAAGAAATTAGACACAGCTTCTGCTCTGGCCATGCTCACTATTTTTTGGCATAAAGCCACAAGCAAATCTCCTTGGCCCTGGTCTGTGAGATACTTACTGGGTGACAGTCCAGTCTGCTATCCGATTTGTTGATACAAATAAATACATAAGGTAACGTTAAAGGCTACAGGGCAACTCTAAGAAAGAAGATAGAAGGGACAAATAGAAGAAAAGACATATTTAGACTGCAGTTGTATATAAATGAGGAGACACACTGCCCACATTGAGCTAGTCTATAAGTACAGAGGGAGTAAACACCTCTACCTCAAATCAAATGCAGTGCCACTTACAATACGTCTAAGGTCATAAGCATAAGGTTAGTATTAATACTGTGTCTGTATTGCTTTTCTAATTTTCCAAAGTTTTCTGTCCTTCAGCTACACAAGAGTGCTTTGAATGTATTTTGCTGGAATTCTTAAGCTTTCTTTCTTTCATTTTCTTTACTTTTTTTTTTAATTCCAGGGAGCAGAAAGTGTTTTCAATGCACCCCTCCTAACTTCTCATGCCTTCTGACTAGGAAAAGCAAAAATTCAACTGGAGAAGTTCCTTCATGGTGGCTTCCCTTGAGATTTAACAGACACAAGGGAAACCGTGAGGCTTAAGAACCTTGGAAAGATATTAGCACCCGGGGAAAACAACCATGCCCACTCTTTTCTACTTTGAATTTAAGAAGTTGAGAAGGTTCACTTTCCATGAGAATTTCACTGAAATCCTCTTCACAAAAAAAGACCAACAAGCTATAATCCTAGCTGCTACAACGTTAATTTGTAATGATGATCATACAGAAGCAGAAGTCACTAGTCAATTTAATTTTTAGAGTGAGCTACAGGAACCAGTGTCCATCTTCAGAAATGAAATGTCCCCTTCAGATTATTTATAGGATCAGTTTTTAAATGGTTCTGGGTGTATCTTATGTCTTTTTCACAAAGACATCAGCATGGACTGAAAGAAATAGGTAATTGATCAGCAGTGGATCCCAATATGCTCACATATCTTCCCTTTATATCTGCCTGTCTTTCTGAGCCAGGCCTCCACTCAAATTTCAGTTTATTTAAGTCCAAAAGAGGCCCCATAGACGTTACTTCAAAATAAATGTGGGTGGTTGCAGCCCCACCCCTGCTCAGAAAAAAAAAAAAAAAAGGACAAAGATGAGCTGGGCTGCTAAGAGCATCCTTGGGAGTTAGTGGTAGCAATGGGGGCTGCTGGGGAGAATGTCAACAGTTTGCCTTCTAATATTTGAGAGATTTGTGACTCTCCGTGTCCTTGAATATCTGGGCATGATCAGGTATTATTTGCCACGTCACTACCTATGTTATGCTCTCTGAAATTCAGGTATGAAAAGAGTTGTCTACAACTAATTTTAATCTCTATTATAGCCTTACAGGAGAAAAACAGACATCATCCATTGCACTACTCCCATTTCTATTTTACACATTGAGAAACAAGTGCATAGAAAACGTACTATTCTAGGAACAGAATGTTCTAAGGAATGGGGGTAGAATTTACTGATTTCCCCCATCCCCTGGGAAAAATGCTTATACCTACATGTCTGGGTGTCTCTATTACCTTTGGATCATTTTATCCAAAGCAGTGTATCAGGTTATGTGTCTTTCTTTTTCAATGTGTATGTGTGTGTGAGCGTTTATGTCTCCTGAGTGCTATTTATTTGCTCTAAAAGTGAAGTGATAAACAAGATCTTAAGCAGGTATGTTAGTTTCCTCTCACAGACAAAAGAATGGCTTTTGCTTCTCAAGAGTATAGAATATGATTTTCATTGAAATAATAGTATGAAAACTATCTCTGCATAACAGATGCATAAAATAGCTTCCTTCTCTTTCTGTACATCTTTAGAGTTGAGAGCTAGATAAGAGAGATCATCATGGTCCACCAGGGCCCTTTATGACCTTGATTCAGCCACGGTTCAAAGTGAGATTTCCAAAGACAAGAAAGGAGAAGTGGTAAGATGTACATGTTCAATTCAAGCTCTGTCATGCTATGGTTTTGTGGAGAAGCCTGAATTTCCATGATTCTTCATAGGTTTTGCCTGAATGGCCATCTCATTCCCTGTTAGTCAAAGAAAACACCTGGCTGCTTTGGCTCTCTGAAATTCCAATCATTCATGTGAACTGTCTGGCATGTCCAAGATTTGGCTTGGCAAACCAAGGCTGATATATCATTTTTACCACTAGCTTGTTAAAAGATTACTTCTGCATCTAATGGTGGGTGCATCTGCTTGAAGCCGAGTTTCTTGCAGTTGCTAGAAACTTAGATGCCTGCTAGAAACTTAGACAGCCACAAATGTAAACTCTGGTTTCACCGCTTTTCTTTTCTACTTAAAACTGTCTTATTCTAGAAACTATTCCTTTCTCTAATTACAAGATTGTTGTACTTAATTTAATTTTCAGCACAGGAACCATAATATCCAACAGCCTGATGACTTTTTATTCAGCCCACCTATAGGGCTGCTAAATATCTTTGGTATTATTTAAAGCCCTTCCCCCAAAAGAATATAGCTTCCGGGAATTATTTAATTGCTTGCACTTTATTTAATCATTTTTATGCACATGCACAAAAAAGAACATTCATCCTACTTCCCTAGTTTGAATCAGATGGAATAATATAGATAACTGTTTAGTGCTGGAGAGTTAAATAGAATCAGAATTAAGAATCAGAAATAATTCTACACCAATGGGAGGCATATGGTTGCTTCTGTGTGAAAGTCACCTTTGTGGTATGAGAAGAAAAATTGCTTTCCTTTTGCTCTGCTCCAGTTAGGAGCCATGTAGTCCAGTAGCTTAAGTGTGGAGTTAAGCCAGCTTGAAATCCCTCTTGCAGGTCCACGCTAGCCTAAAATGTGGTTGACTTCTTTATCTGACTTGTTGTATAAACCCAGCCAGTGTGGTTACCGGAAATGCGGGCAGTAGAGAAATCTGCTATGTCACATTCAGTTAACCAAAGTTTACCTTGTTCTGTTGTGTTCTTATCCTCATGTATTTCTTAATAAATCTATTTTTTTTTTACTACAAATATAATGAAGCTCTCAATGGTTTTTTTTGGGGGGGGGGTTGCCACTTTTGGGAGAACATTCAGTATAAAGATAAAAATTTAAATTCAACAAAGAATGCACATTATAAGAGTAACTGAATTTACTTTAAAAAAAATAAACATGCAACTATCTAAAATAACAACAAACTAAACAGTCAAATAAAGCATCAGCTTCCTTGGGAGGGTGACTGAGGGAATTCTGTGTTGAATGTTGGTACTCATTTTGCACTGATGCCTGCTCTGTGTTTGTTATTTGCTTATGTATTTGTTTGTGTTATTTATCTGTAATTTAGATTTCTAAGGCCATCCAACTCAACACAGTGACTCAGGGCAGCTCACAAAGTAAACGAACACCATCGTACATTAAACCAGAAAAAAAGATAAAAAGGGGTCATAACAGGGGATCAGAGATATACCATAAACTAATCCACATAGTACAATCCAGATGGTCACACATTCCAGGCTGTGCCAGGGCCTGTGAAAAAGCCAGATCTTCAAGCCCCATTTAAAGAATATCAGGGTGGAAGCAGCTTGATCCTCTGAGGGAGATGCTCTTCTAGAGGGCAGGTGCTGCAACACTGGTTTCAGAATTCACTTGTTTCCTTTATTTCCTTCTCCTGTGGGCCTCTGACTTTGCTCTTGTATGAGCAATTCTTTTCCTTTAGCTTTCTTTCCAGATCTTTTTGCTTTTTCTTAATCATCACATCAGAGTGATGGCTGGTGTCCAATGGCCATGACACAGAAAGATTGTTTTAAGCTTGAAAAAAGATACTTGCACTTTCGTATATTCTACCCAATCCTTCCTGATTTTTTCTCTTTCTGCTAAGCAGATAATGGAACAGTTGTGAATGACGAAGCTTGGGAAACCAAGGGTAAATCAACATGAATATGACAGGCATCGTTACAAGAATTATGCCACAACAGTTATGGAAAAAAGGCATTGGGTCTTATTCCTGATATGGAAAACTGCATGGCCAAGTTATCTGTGGGACTGCCTCCCCCTGAGGGTACCTGCTCCTTCCACCAGGTCAGATAGGGTGGGCATGCTCCAGGTCCCTTCCCTTAAATGTTGTCATCTAATGGGACCAAGGAAGTATACCTTCTCAGTAGTGGCCTCTCCTGTGGAACACCCTCCCCTAAGATTTGGCAGGGTCCCACCCTTCTGTGCTTCCAGAAGGCCATAAAAAGCTGGCTTTTCCCCCAGGCACAGAGATAGGGTGAGGCTGGACAGCTGTTTTTTGGATTTTGGATATGGGTTTTTTTAATTGTGTCTCTCATGTTTTATTGCCGTTGCTGTGAGGTACCCAGAATGGTACATAGGATGGGTGGCCATAAATAAATAAGAAAAGAAATTGCAGCAAAATTTCAGAGTTTTGGAAAATACACAGCACACCAAATCCAGCACATAGTTCATGGATTACCCATTCCTGCCTAAATTATCAAAGGCTTTTAATCCCATCACAAGCACCATGAATTGGGCTAGAAAGATGATTGGTATAGCAATTTCACCCCTTCATGGATCATTGCCTTGTCATGGCGAAGGGGCTTGCGTAACTCAGTGAAGTCATGAGCTTTACCATGCAGGGCCACCCAAGACGGACAGGTCATGACAGAGAGTTCTGACAAAATGTGGTCCACTGGAGAAGGAAATGGCAACCCACTCCAGTATCCTTGCCAAGAAAACCCCATGGACAATGTCAAAAGGCTAAAAGATATGACACCGGAAGATGAGCCCCTCAGGTCGGAAGGTGTCCAATATGCTACTGGGGAAGAGCGGAGGGCAATTCCAAGTAGCTCCAGAAAGAGTGAAGCGGCTGGGCCAAAGCCGAAAGGACATTCAGCTGTGGATGCATCTGGAAGCGAAAATAAGGTCCAATGCTGTAAAGAACAGTATTGTATAGGTACCTGGAAGGTAAGATCTATGAACCAAGGCAAGCTGGATGTGGTCAAACATGAGATGACAAGATTGAACATCAACATCTTGGGAATCAGCGAATTGAAATGGACGGGAATGGGTGAATTTAATTCGGGTGACCATTATATCTACTACTGTGGCCAAGAAACCCTTAGAAGAAATGGAGTAGCACTCATAGTCAATAAGAGAGTGGGAAAGGCAGTAATGGGGTACAACCTCAAAAACGACAGAATGATCTCAGTGCGTATCCAAGGCAAACCATTCAACATCACAGTAATCCAAGTCTATGCCCCAACCACTGATGCCGAAGAAGCTGAAGTTGACCGGTTCTATGAAGACCTACAACACCTTCTAGAACTAGCACCAAAAAAAGATGTCCTTTTTATCATAGGGGATTGGAATGCTAAAGTAGGAAGTCAAGGAATAATCGGAATAACAGGCAAGTTTGGCCTTGGAGTACAAAATGAAGCAGGGCAAAGGCTAATAGAGTTCTGTCAAGAGAACAAGCTAGTCATAGCAAACACTCTTTTCCAACAACACAAGAGACGACTCTACACATGGACATCACCAGATGGTCAATACCGAAACCAGATTGATTATATACTTTGCAGCCAAAGATGGAGAAGCTCTATACAGACAGCAAAAACAAGACCAGGAGCTGACTGTGGCTCAGATCATGAGCTTCTTACTGCAAAATTTAGGCTTAAATTGAAGAATGTAGGGAAAACCACTAGAGCACTCAGGTATGACTTAGATCATATTCCTTGTGAGTACACAGTGAAGGTGATGAATAGATTTAGAGGATTAGATTTGGTAGAGAGAGTGCCTGAAGAACTATGGACGGAGGTCCATAACATTGCACAGGAGGCAGCAACTAAAACCATCTCAAAGAAAAAGAAATGCAAGAAAGCAAAATGGCTGTCTGATGAGGCTTTACAAATAGCTGTGGAAAGAAGGAATGCGAAAAGCAAGGGTGAAAGGGAAAGATATAAGCAACTGAATGCAGATTTCCAGAGAATAGCAAAAAGAGATAAGAAGGCCTTCTTAAATGAACAATGCAAAGAAATCAAGGAAAACAATAGAATGGGGAAGACTAGAGATCTCTTCAAGAAAATTGGAGATACCAAAGGAACGTTTAGTGCAAAGATGGGCATGATAAAGGACAAAAAAGGCAGGGACCTATCAGAAGCAGAAGAGATAAGAAGAGGTGGCAAGAAGAACTATACAAGAAAGATCTTAATGTCCCTGATGTCCATGCTGGTGTGGTCACTGACCTTGAGTCAGACATCCTAGAGAATGAAGTCAAGTGGGCCTTAGGAAGCATTGCTGACAACAAAGCTAGTGGAGATGACAGTATTCCAGCTGAGTTATTTAAAATACTAAAAGATGATGCTGTTAAAGTGCTGCACTCAATATGCCAGCAAGTTTGGAAAACGCAACAGTGGCCACGGGATTGGAAAAGGTCAGTTTACGTTCCAATTCCAAAGAAGGGCAATGCCAAAGAATGCTCAAACTATCGCACAATTGCACTCATTTCACATGCTAGCAAGGTTATGCTCAAAATCCTACAAGCTAGGCTTCAGCAGTACATGAACCGAGAACTACCGGATGTACAAGGTGGGTTTCGAAGAGGCAGAGGAACTAGAGATCAAATTGCCAACATTTGATGGATCATGGAGAAAGCACGAGAGTTCCAGAAAAACATCTACTTCTGCTTCATTGACTATGCAAAAGCCTTCGATTGTGTGGATCACAACAAACTGTGGCAAATTCTTAAAGAGATGGGGGTACCAGACCATCTTACCTGTCTCCTGAGAAATCTGTATGCGGGCCAAGAAGCAACAGTTAGAACCGGTCACGGAACAACCGATTGGTTCAAAATAGGGAAAGGAGTACGACAAGGCTGTATACTGTCACCCTGCTTATTTAACCTATATGCAGAGTACATCATGAGAAATGCCAGGCTGGAAGAATCACAAGCCAGAATTAAGATTGCAGGGAGAAACATCAACAACCTCAGATATGCAGACGATACCACCCTAATGGCAGAAAGTGAAGAAGAACTAAAGAGCCTCTTGATGAGGGTAAAAGAGGAGAGTGCAAAAGCTGGCTTGAAACTCAATATTAAAAAAAAACTAAGATCATGGCATCTGGACCCATCAATTCCTGGCAAATAGAAGGGGTAGAAATGGAAGCAGTAACAGACTTCATTTATTTGGGCTCCAAGATCACCGCAGATGGAGACTGCAGCCATGAAATTAAAAGACGCTTGCTCCTTGGGAGGAAAGCTATGGCAAACCTAGATAGCATATTAAAAAGCAGAGATGTTGCCTTGCCGACAAAGATCTGCATAGTCAAAGCTATGATTTTTCCAGTAGTAATGTATGGCTGTGAGAGCTGGACCATAAAGAAGGCTGAGCACCGAAGAATTGATGCCTTTGAACTGTGGTGTTGGAGAAGACTCTTAAGAGTCCCCTGGACTGCTAGGAGGTCAAACCAGTCAATCTTAAAGGAAATCAACCCTGATTGCTCATTGGAAAGATTGATAATGAAGCTCAAGCTCAGACACTTTGGTCACCTAATGCGAAGAGAGGACTCTTTGGAGAAGACCCTGATGCTGGGAAAAATTGAAGGCAAAAGGAGAAGGGGAACGGCAGAGGATGAGATGGTTAGATAGCATTACTGAAGCAATGAGCATGAAACTGAGCAAACTCAGGGAAGCAGTGAAGGACAGAAAGGCCTGGCACGATATGGTTCATGGGGTCACGAAGAGTCGGACACGACTTAACGACTGAACAACAAAATAGCAATTTCAACATGGATACATGCGGGAACTCCTATATGCACCACTCACACCACCACTTCTGGCCAGCCGCAATTTTCAGATTTCCTTCAAGGGATACCCCATGAAAAGTGCATAACAGTAATCTAACCATAAAATCACTAGCACCCTATATCATTGCAGCCAGGTCTCCTTCAGGCAGGAATGCAAAGCAGATGAAAAGTTCTCTTTGTCACCAATGTTATACTGCTGTCCAATGACCAGTTGAGGAGGATCCTTAGGCCACAAATATGACCCATAAGGGGGAGATGCAACTGCCTTCAGAACATATATCCTATCAAATCCCAAAGTTCCCAAAACTATGAACAGTTCCATCTTCTCTTTGTTAGGTTTAGAGCCTGTTATTGTTCAGCCTGTGAGACTAGGCTAAAGCTGCCGTAACTAAAGATGAAGCAGGCACGTAAGCAGAGGGGACAAAAGCCAGGAATCTGGTCTATGGGATCCCTTCGGGGAGGCAGATAAGAAGGAAACAAGTTCTGAAGGAAACAAGGAAAAATGTCACCTGGACCAGGCAAAGGAAGCTGGGCCTGAGCACATGGAAAAAACCCTAATCCCAGCTAATCAGCAAAACAAGGATAAAAAGGGGGATTTGGGGATAAAAAGGGGTCCTGAAGTCCTCTGCTCCTTGAGTGGTCTTTGGTTACAGAATTGGCGTCTTCCGTCCCTCTAGCTAGTGCCTGCCAGTTTAGCTGAGAAGTGTGGGTGAGTGTGTGTGTGTGTGTGCATGCGAGAAAGAGCAAATGTACATTGTAGCCAGTAAAGTTTTGCTGTTACTTTAAATTCACCGGGTCTCTGCATATTCCGAAGAACCTGATGTGCCTCAGTGTTTGGTTGAAAATTATTTGTGCATGTTTGTTATTATTTTCTCGCTGTTGAAAAGGGTTGTGTGTCTGTCTGCTCTAACCACCCCTATCTGGAAACCCCAGGGAGAAAGCAAGGGGGGCTTACAAGATCTGCATGCCTCAACAGGCTGTGAATGTGTGAGTGAGTGACCATAAGTTGAACCTGGGAGCACGTGTAACAACATTCACTCCTTTACTTCCTGTCTCACTTCATTACCATATTCAGAATTAAATATCATCAACATATTAATGACAGTTCATTCCAAAGCTGCAAATAATCCTTCCCAAATCTGCATGTGCCGCTGCATTCTGGAGCAGTTCTAGTTTCCAGATGGTCTTCAAGGGTAGCCCCATATAGAGTGCATTGCAGCCATCCAATCGGGAAGAGACCAAGATGTAGGAGACTGTGAGCAAGGCTACCTGATCCAGGAATGGGCATAATTGGCACAAGATGGATCTGTGCAAAGGCCCCCCTAGCTACAGCTGCCACCTGCTCTTGAATGGGAGCCGCAATTCCAAGAGGACCCCCAAATTGTGCACCAGTTCTGTCTGGGGAAGTACAACTCCATCACAAGTCAAATATGACACCTCTGGATTCAAAGGGGCTGAAAACCCCAAACCACTCCATCTTGCTAGAGTTGAGTCAGAGTTGGTTCCTCCCCCATCCAGACTGGGATCACGCCTAAATGACCTGCTCTGCCAGGGGTGAAAATCTATAACTGTATAGCTTTTGGCCTGTAGGACTTAATGAGTGTTATAGCTTATTCCTATAGAACAGTCTTCCCCAAGCTGATGCCCTCCAAGCTTTTAGACTACAGCTGCTATCATTGTTAGCCAGTATGGCCAATAGGTATCCTTTCTCAGGATTATTTCAGCTCAGGGCACCTGTTTGGGGAATATTGGTATAGAATCAAAATAAAATGACTGCATATCCATGAATTGAAGTATAATGTAGGTTTCTTAGGCTTCAGTATTTTGGCTCTTGAGGAGATATCTCAGAGGCAACAGAAAATAATAAATCTCTTTCTGTTACACGAAGGAAATAAAAACTCAAAGAGAAAATTCAGCTTTAGAATTAAGTCCTTGAAGACTGTTCAATTCTTATATTACTGATGTTGGAACATTAACAGCAGAAATGGAAGCAGGGAAAGTGACGGGCCAGTCATGATGTGTTTCTCAGCTCCTTTGATATAAACCAAACAATTATAATTTATAACAGTCCTGGAGCTTATTAAATTAATTCCTATTCATTGGTTTTAAATGAATGAAATTAAATAAAAATTAACACATACACATACCTAGCTTATTATAGCCTCCAAATTGCAGGGCTAAGAGAAGAAACAACTAGTTTTGTTTCATACACCATGGTAAACAACAATAGATTTCAAGGTAAATGATGAATACAAAATACACATTTTACTTATGATGAAGTTGACAAAGCTGTCTAGCCCTTAAAATGACCCAACCAACTAAGTATGTAGTTTGATGTTACATACAGCTACTTGGGTGTATATATGTTACTTTGGTAGATAGATAGATAGATAGATAGATAGATAGATAGATAGATAGATAGATAGATAGATAGATAGATAGATAGATAGATAGATAGATAGATAGGCAGGCAGGCAGGCAGGCAGGCAGGCAGGCAGGCAGGCAGGCAGGCAGGCAGGCAGGCAGGCAGGCAGGCAGGCAGGCAGGCAGGCAGGCAGACACCTCTTGACATCCTTTATTCTGGTTTTGATTCTTTGGACTGAAAATAGTACCCAGGAATAAATAATGATAATGCCTTTCTCAAATGAGGCTAATTCTATCCACAGCCCTCTCCAATTGTTCTGTTTTACGGGAGCGGGACTTGGTGTTATAATTCCATTCCATATTTATTTTGTTCTGACAGTGGAGATCTGGTTTGCTCTTGGGATTGGTAGGAATTTTGGATAAACACTCAATACATCCATTCCTGTTTTGTCGACATAAATATTTATCTTTCCTCGCACAGTGCAGGCAATGAGCCCTTTGGCCTACACCCACAAATGCCATTTACTTTGCAGAAGGATAAATGTGTAATTCAAAATAGGTCTGGGATCTGTAGCCCTTACCCCCTGCTTTCAGTTCAGAGCGCTCTGGTGTTTGTGCTGAGTCTCTTAGTCAGAGAGAGGAAGCAGTGCAAACCCCAAAGCCTCAGCCACTGGCGGCTATGCAAGCAATGGAGGATGTCAGTTTCTGCAAGTCAATCACATCTAGCTGTACTTAGGCCAAGCATGGAATGTAATAAATCCTATTAAGCAACAATCACTGGGAAACAACTTTCTAAGAACTTAGTCCAACAGCTTTTACTGTTGGGGGAAGTCTTTGTTTTTATTCAAAGCTTTAGGGAAGTTGTTTCTTGGTGACCAGTCACAAACACATATGGATTCAGGATTTATTTTAAAGGCAAAACAAAATATAACAAATGTATTACATTTATATTCAAAACAACCCAGTAAGATAGGATGAGCAGAGTGAAGGACTAGCCCATGGATCACCCAGTGAACTTAATGGATGAGTGAGGATTTGTTTGCAATGCCCAGCTTCTAAGCTCTGATCACTTGTAGAGAACCACAGAGAAGATCTTGGAGAAACTATGCAGAGACATTTTCAATAATGGTTTCATTCTGAGCCACCCAGAGTTACCCAATGGGGGACATGGGCAGCATACAAATGTAACAAACAAACAAACAAACAAACAACATGTACAAAAACATGCCTTAAGCTTGGGAAACAAGGAAAACATTGGGAAGAAAGTCAGTCTGGCTCCATCCTAAATCTCTGGGGTATAAGTGGGAGGGAAGAAAAAAACGTAGCCAGTCTTTCAAGATTCTGTTACCATGGCCTGTATCAATAAAGTAGAATTCCAGTCAAATGTGTAGAGTCAGTTCTGGTCTGTCCTACCTTGAAGGGCTGATATCACTACACTATATGGGCTATAAACAATGAGGTGTAATAGGAAGATTTGCCCTGCTGGTCTGCCTATCAAGGTCATTCTTTGAAAGATTTTAGCTCTAGACCTAAAAGTTCTTCAGATTGCAATAAACCCAATTCACATTTTCTGGACTAAGGTGCAGACTGGAAAACAATTATTTTATGAATTTCACTCATCTTGAATTTTGCCATGGATCAAAAACTGCACACAGAAATGAGTGTGCTAGGAAAGACATGTTCAGAGAGACCTGAGTACAAGTCTAAATGGATGTTTTTGTGCATTTTGAAAAATCAGAGACAGAACACCCGTAAACACCTGTACAACTGACACAGAATGATTTTTTTTTTTTTTACCCATAGTAGGCTCATTCTGTATTTCACTGCTTTTTATTATCTGATTTGGCAGGTAATAATCTAGGTGCTGCATGTGCATTAAGTTCTCCATAGATAGCAGGTTTGCAATGGAGACCTTAAAAGCACTCAGTAGTGCTTTTACAATGAAGTCAATAAAGTAGCTTAGAAGCAGGAAGTAATCAAACTGAGATATGTTTGAAGAGGCAAACTCCTAGACATTTTTACAGCTTCACAATATTGATTCTGTTCTGTGTGTCCACTACCAAACAGATGCTTTCAACACCGATCTTTGGTTGAGAGGAGAAGAGAGTGACTGATTTCTGGCATTCTGCCTCTCTCCTCAACAGGTAATTGTTTTCCCTTTCAAGTGATTATTTCTCTTGTGCACTCCTGTGGATTCATAGCCCACAGCCAAATCACTGGATGACAGAGTTACTGTCTTCCTAAATATTGATCAGTACCATTTTTTCCCCAAAATAAATTCCTTGCTTTTTCTCCTCCTTCTTCTCTATCACCTGGCACAATATGGCATGTCATACTAAGATACTGGCAATGCCATATCAAGATTCTGGCAAGAACACTCTGCTGTAATATTGAAGTTTTAAACATCTTAATGTGTAAATTAATAACCTTTCTTCAAGCATAAGAAATGTGTTGTTGGACTCTTACTGCTAATCTAGTTTAGTATCCCAGACCCTAAACACTGTACTAGTGGCTGGGTGTTGGCCGAGGACTCATCTACCCTCAACCATGGAAACTCATTAACGGTCAATCACCGTCTCTCAGTTCAGTTTACCTTATCAGGTTGTTATGAAGTAGAGAGGAAGGTACTAGATGTATACCACATTGTGCTCTCAGAGGAAAAGTAGGATATAATATAAATAAATAATCACTTTTAAAGTATTTCAATTGGAAGTGAGTACGTATGGGGCAGTGAAACTATTGTGTGATTACTGTAATCTTGTGTTTCATTCTTTCCCATCTCCATTTCCTTTGGGTAATATCTTTTTAGACTGTGAATCTGAGGGCAGGGCCTGTTCATTGTTTGCTGACAACTCAGAAGTGAAGTATAGGTACTCCTCGGTTAACAGCCACAACTGAGACTCGCAACTCCATCACTAAGCAATGCAGTTGTGAAGTGAAACATCATGTGACAACACCCAACTTACAAGTCAGTTCCACTGCAATCATTAGGCAAATCACCCATGGTCATTAAGGGAGACGTGACCACGACTTGTGGCTTCTTGCCTCTCCATTGACTTTGCTTGTTGGAAGCCAGCTGTGAAGCTCACAAATGGTGATCATGTGACTGTGGGATGCTGTGGCCATCATAAATGTGTGCTGGTTGCTATTCTATTAATTGGTCCAAATCAGAATTGATGCCAGTAGGTAAAAATTTAGTTACCCATCTGTTTAAGAAATATCAATCTACTTCTTATAGATTGATCTGTACCAAATCTATTAAATATTTAGGTATGTGCATACTAAAAGATATAACTCAGTTAGTAACATCTAATATAAAGAAAATATGTAATGGAGTTTCTTTAGATATGGATAGATGGGAGTCATTAAACCTCACCCTTTGGAGAAAGGTGAATGCTCTCAAAATGAATTTCATTCCCAGATTAATTTATCTTCTGAGAGGAATTCCTGTTCAAATATCTGGAAAATATTTTCAGAAAATAAATTCTTTGCTTAGAAAAATGTTATGAGGCTCTTTGAATTCTGAGAATATCTTTACAGAAAATGCAACTACCGATTAATGAGGGAGGATTCAGTTTTCCAAATCTGAAGCTATATCATCAAGCTTACCTATCGTCAAGTATTAAATAGTAGAATCCAACAATGGTGTTAATTTTCCAATTTGGGCAACATATATAGGACCTTTGGTTGGATGGACAGTACAGGATCTAAATACAACAGAACTCTAATATCTCTGGAAATGATTATGTCAGTTAGAAAGCTATGGTGTGTAATGTCTAATAAAAAAAAAGATTTGATCCTTTTTCCCATGCTAAACTGACTTTATGGGGAAACCCAACATTAAAAACTGGGAAAAAGATGGTGATATGGAAAAATTGGATGGAAGCAGGGATATTGACTTTGGATCAATTGATAGATGATGAAGATGAATTAATTTTGCTAAGAGATAAATATCATCAGATGTATCCCAATGGCAATATTTACAGCTACAACATTTGTTAACAACATTGTTTGGACCAGCAGCATTTTCAGCTTCTGAGACATCTGAACAATGCGTTAAATCCTTTAGAACTAAAAAGCCTACTATTAGCTTTTATAGATGTTTGTCATCAATAAATCAATTTGATATGCAAATGTTAAGGGGTGAGCGGAATAAAGAATTAAAGGTTTCTATATTGCCTAGACAATAGGAGAGAGACTTAACGTTAAACTATGACTTATACAACAAAAAATAATATTTAGAATTTACTGGACTCCATTACATTTGTATAGAAAAGGATTGTCAAAAACAGCTTTTTGTTGGACATAAAATAAGGACAATGCCTCTTTAAAGCAAAAAATTTTACAATGTCCTATACTTATTAAGTTTTGGGAGAAAGTAGGGGACTATATAAATAAAATTGCGCAAAACTTTTCAGAGGATAATATTATTTTGAACTATATACCTAGTACATGGAATTTGACATCTGGACAATGTAAATGGATTCTCCATGCCCTTACTATGGCCAAAAGACTGATATTGCAGCATTGGAAAGAGAACTCTATGGCCTCTTTCACACAATTCTGAAGACCTGATTGCACTTGCCACCTATGAGCGGATTGCCTATAGATGTAGGCTTTGTATGGACAAGTATAATGAAATATGGGACTCATTTATACAAAATACAGTAGGTTAAAAAAAAAAAGATAGTCACATAAATGTATTGGAAATATATATGCATCTGAATAATATTTGCATTAGATAAATATATATAGATTTGTAACTATTTACTGTTATTTATTTATTGTTTATTTATTAAATTTGTATGCCGCCCATCTCCCCTGGAGGGTGACTATTATAATGATACAACAAAAGAAAAAAAACATAGCACAGTGTATTTTTGTCACTTTTTTGGAATAGCACTTTTCAATGTTTTTTTCTTGTTCTTGACAGTGAATTATTATTTTTATGTTTTATGTTTTGTGTTTTGTTTTTCTTTTGTTTTTCTTTTTTGTTATTAATTAAAAAGCAATAAAAAAATTATTTAAAAAATGTGTGCTGGTTGCAAAGTGCCTGAATCACAATCATGTGACTGCAGGAACACTGAGATGGCCGTAAGTTCAAGGACCGATCATAACTCTGCTTTTTCACCACTGTCGTAAGTTTGAATAGGCTCTGAATGAGGCAGTCGTTAACCAAGGACTACCTGTACTTAAAATGCTTTAAATAATATCTATATTGCCTTATCTGAGCCACAGCAGTCAAATTTCAGGAGAGATCTATGGTAAAGGACTGTATGCTCTGTTTACTTTACTGAATGCCTAGCAATATTTCCATCATCTGTGGCTGGGACCTCGTAATCTTGGTGTTTAACATGCAAGAATATTTGTGTTTCCCTTGATAATTAGGGAAATGTTAAGGACACGTGGATATTGTTCTCTGCACGATTTCTATCTAGATGGCAATGTTTAAGTTTAATCATACCTCTTAATTCTGTTTAGCTTTATCTTTAAATTCCCAGAGTTAAATTTCCTTTTAATTATAAGCTTACTTATGTTGAACACTGATTTTTCTTGAGTTCTAATGTTACGCTTTTTATGACTCATATCAATATATGATTCATGATATTTTTCATTTTTTCTAATTGATCTCCTATATTTCTCTTGCTTGCTTCTTGCAAAAGAATTCAATATTTTTGGTTTTGAGGTGGTAGTGGTGGTTTGCATATTCTGTCCTCATTTGTTTGAATCCTAGTACGATTTATGCACAAAAATATGCTTTAGTGCACCCTGTCATTATTCTCTGTATACTCAGTGAAGTATTTGCAAAAGGAAAATATTTAGCTCCCATTGCCTATGCAGTAGTTCTCAAACATTTTGGTCTTAGGACCCCTTTACATTCCTAAAAATGATTGAGGACCCCAAAGAGCTTTGGTTTATGTGGATTATATCTACTGATATTTATTACATTAGAAATTAAAACTTAGAAATGTTAAAAGATTTATTTATTAGACTGAAAGTCTCTCGGAGGCCTCCAGGGGCCCCTAGACCACACTGAGAACCACTGGCCTATTGTTATGCATGGATGTTTATTATGATTTTATGATTTTTATTTCCTTGGCAGATTCATTATTCTATCAATAGCAAATTCACATCTGACTCACAATATGGATTTTAAAGTAGACACGATGCTTTGTATTACGCCTTAACATGTCTAAGATGGGGGGGGGTGGTAAGAACTTTGTAATAGCAGTAATATAATTGACCTGATATCTTCAAGGAAGTAAATAAAGATAACTTTTTCACAATCTCTCTATCTTTCTGATAAGCGACAATAACTCAGAACTCAGTCTGTACAGCAGATTTTATCTTTCAATTTTGAAGTCAACATAACAAATGTTCAGCTATTGGGGAATACAGCTTGCCATCGACCTATTAATTGGAAAATATTTAGATTAAATGTCTCTGGCAAAGGGTTAGCATACACACATCTGCAGCACATCCCCTCCCTCATTATACTTTAGCAATTTTTGAAAAATAAGTTCCATGATTAAAAATAAATATATAATTATGTTAATTCAAATCCATTTTAATTTAACTTTTCACTTCTTTTTATGTCCAAAGTGTACATGTTAATTTATTTTTTGCTTATAACATCCATTTTACTCTCTGATACCAGAATGCCTGCTATTTTCAGTCACCCCCTTCACCAGCACTGTCATTTATAATTACTTGTCTTCCTTTTAATTTTATAGAATGCTTTATCTTGAAAAATGTGTCTGAACTTTATTCTTAGTTCCAATTCCCTGGCGGCCTCAGTTTATTCACAGTAGTTTATAATACAATCTCGGACTCAAGGGAATCTTCCTTTTCCATATGAGATCCAGAACCACCTTTCATCAAGTTCCAACTAATATTTTCAAGGATGTTTAATTTCCAGAAATAGAAGACTCAATTCTATTCATAAATCCTTTTTAAGTTAACACTGAGACTGCCTCTCCAGGTTAATAAATACATTTTGAAATCAGCCTATAGAAAAGGTCAGAATCTTCCAAATGTTTCTGAGGGCTTTTCTGCATTTGAACGTTCAGGCGTTAGTCTCCTAGGTGTAGACCAGCTGGAAATGAAGCTGGCTTAAGAAATCCTTTCCCAGATTTCAATTCTTTCCTCCATTCTGGCCATTGTGATAGCCAGGTGGTTGTTATTTTATTTGTTTGTTTGTTAATTTATTTTTGGGTGGCTGTTCACCTGGCTCCCAATGCATGGATTCCTCTGCTTCTTTCCCCCTCCTGTCCACACCAGAAAAGCAAGCAGCAATTGCTTCCCCTACAGTGGGCATGTCTTTTGAGGGCTGGTTAAAAACAAACAAAAAACCCCAGAACATGTTTACAGTTCTTCTTCTCACTTGGATTACAAAGTCCAGCTTTTCCTGGCAGGCAGCCCAGTACAAAATGGCCACTGAAGGCTGAGAGCACTAGAGCATACACCAGCCAACTGGTACAAGGGCATTTATTTAAGATAAAAGGTACTGCAGCAGGTGGACTGGGTTGCTCCAGTTGTGCCAGCAAAACTTTGCTGAGAGGACAAAACTCAGTGGAGATCACCTTTCCGGCATGATGAAGGTAGGGAGAACATGATGTTATCCATTCCTGCCTTCTGACTGTGGTGGATGGCCCATCCTGGAGCTGGGGCAAGCACAAAGTGCAGATTACTCCTAACTCTTCCTTACTAGCTGCCTTGCACACAAAATCCAACCCAGCATATTCAATGAGCAAGAGAATGTGGCTCCAGTTGAATAACTGAGTGAATGTTCATTACAATAAAGTAAGACAAACAATGGATAAACAGGAGACCTAGGACTGGGTAGCTTAGAAGGTTTTTGGGGATGTCTTCTGATAAGACCTTCTCATTCATGGATTTTTTTATGGAGACATGGGCAGATGATGTTATCTTCCTTTTGAAACATTCCCATATCTTTTCATGATTTCTTCCATCCTTTTATGGGCATACAGTGACACATACAAGCCATTCAGGAAGAGCTACAATATTTGCAAATCCCTTTAGCAGGTAGTGCTAAGATCCAGGCATCTGAAATCCTCCTTGAACCAGGCCCCATATAGAGAGCACTGAACCTTTGGACAGCCTTTGCTATAGGTGCTTTCCATACGGGTACCATTCCCATCAGCCCCAGTCAGATAGCCAGTAGTGAGGGGGAATGGAAGTTTTAGTCTGAAAAGCACCATGTTGGAGAAGCTTGATCAGCTGATCCCTAACTTCTATGTATAGATAGATTTTCAGCCCATATATGGAAGCCCTATATATCATGCACAGAAGTTCCTTTTAGTAGCTCCAAGGAAACTTTAGTGTACCTAATTCTGTTTTGGATTGATACAGAAACAGGTCTATTTCTTCACGTGACTGGAGAGTATAAGGTTATCAGAATTTATTTCAATCAAAAATAAGTGCATTTGTTTTTCCTTCATAACTGAACAGCGTTCCTCATATATCAATACTAAATATTAATTTTTATAAACTTCTGTACCCCATTTTTACAAGTTACTGAAAATCCATGCACACATTTATCATTTTCTACAAGGTGTACTGCTACACTCATCTTCTATTGTGACCGTGGTAAACTCCTACTACCTGATCGTCATATTTGTAGAAGCCGCTCAGATTTATTGTGCATGTTAGAAGCTGCCTATGGTCAGCTAGCTGGGTGTGGCTGTTTTTCATATTTTTAGAAGCGTGACAACTTGCCTGTAGAGATATTTTTTTAAATCAGCATTTCTAAAGAAGATATTTCACCTTCCAAAGGAAATAGTACAGTCCAGAATTCTTTCAGTTCATTCTAGATAATGTGTGGAATTGCTTTGTGACAGCTGTGTGTGTGTTATGTGTGTCCTTTTAAAGGACTTCATTATTACAAAAAAAATAATATACTGGCTTTGAAACACTGAGGCTTTGAATCACAAATTCATTCCTCATGTAGTCAGATGACCAGATGATGGGATTAAGTAGAAAGGATTTTAAACATGTTTTGTTTATGAATCTCTTTGAAACAACTCTGTAGCTAATACTAAATTAAGTGTCTCTTTGGTGTAACCCAAGATAATAATATTTCATTACAGGCTTAATACCAGTCCTTACATTGTCTGAGCCAGTTCTACCTCCTGGGCATGCAATTGAATTATTGAGTTGGATGAAAAGGTTTCATAGAGATCTACAGATCTGGCACAAAATCACAGCTTTGGAGAAACACCTATAGCTGCTCATTTCAGTTTTCTTCCCTAAATTAGAATAGTTAGTTGTTTACATACTGCTCAGTAAACAAAAACAAACCCAAAATAATCCCATACTTACTTTGAAAGGGTACCAATGTGATTTCTTTGTCATATTTGTTTTGGACCAAGAATTCTAGATTTTAGACAATTAATATATTGATAAAAGGACATCATGTTTTGAAAAAAATAATTTTAAAGAAAAATCAATTTAATCACGAAGAGGTACTACTTTATGGTTGAATCTCATTAGTTTTGGTAGCAATGAGCTTATTTATCTATCTTATATATAACTAAATGGGAAAACTACTAGACAGACTATTCATTTTCTTTTCTAAATAGATGCCCAGTGAGTTGGTTAATATGAATTATTTTTGTTCATACAGTTAACCTTATCTTAAGAGATTTGTTAACTAAAGAGACCGTGCAAAGCTCCCCAAAGTTCTGTCCACTGTTCTCCCTGCTCCAGATACACACCAACCATTTTTTAGGAAATCTTTTATAAAAATAGCTTAAGAACTTTTTAAATTCTGCAGAAAGAAGATTAATGCACAACATCTGCTTCCTTTTGTTCTACACTATTCATTCGAAATATCTGAATAAAAAGCATTTAGCACTAAATAAAGCTGTTCCTTCTATGACCATGAGTTTCATTAAACACCCAAGATTTGCAGAAAAATAGATGAATGCAGGCTTTAACTCAATTCATCACAACAGGGAAATATAATTTACCAACTTGTTAATTGTAATTTATCTTAAATTGGTTTATCTGTAAGGAAACCTTACTTTTTTCAACACAATACATTTTAAATGCTACAAACATATTTAGAATATTTCTTAGATTTTTAGTTAAAAATGAAATGGGTAAATAATAATCTTCCACCTCTTGGCTTATCAAGTGTTAGTGAAAGTTGTTTGCACTGGCTTAAAAATGTTAAAAGCAATTTAAAGTTGCAACTCTACATCTATACATTTAGAGATGTAAATCCCATTAACCTCAGGGAATTTACTTTTAATAAACTTGTATCAAATTGCATTATAATGATAGTTCAGCACAAAAAAAAAGCATTAAAGTGAAAAGATATAGCAGCTATCTCACTTGGAAAGTTAACTAACTCATCCTGTTTCACTTGTAGCTTTAAGTGATGATTCTAAGCAATCAAGGGTGATTTCCTTGGCTTGTCACTGTAAATTAGTCATAATCTTTTCCTTGATTACATTTCAGTCACTTTAAAACAACTGCAGCCCATGTTTGGCTTCAGATCATACAACTGAATCTCTAGAGATGTTCAGAAAGGCACTTACCTGTCCGCAGAGAGAGCCATGAGGGTGAAGACTGACACCCCCACTGAAGTAAGCTGGATAAAAGGGATAAGTTTACATCCAACTCGACCAAAGAGCCATTCAGGAGACAAGAATCTACTAGCATCCACAGGAACACAGGTGATCAAAAGAAGCAAGTCTCCAAAAGCCAGACTGGAAATGAACAAATTAGGGACATTTCTCATAGACTTTACTGTACAAAAGATTTTGATCAGGGTGATATTGCCAACCAGCCCAATCAAAATGATGATCCCATAAATAGCAGGAATTGCATATAGGAATCTGTAATAAAACAAGTCCTCACCCGAGAGAGAGAAATTAGTATGTTGATCAGTAGAGACATTACAAAGAATAAAGTCACTGAATTCCGTATCTAGAAAAATGCAATCCTCAGCCATTCTCGGGATTTGGCTAGAAAATGGATGCTCAGTTTAAACGGAAAAAGCATGTGCAAATTATTTTGAGTTGTTTTTCTTCTTCCTCAATAATTATTGGTAGAAGCGATATATGTGATGTCGCTTATAATGAAAGGAAAGACACTCATAATAAATATGCTCATTCGAATGAGCAAGTATCAACATAGTATCATTTCTAAAACTCTTCTCTTTCTGTATGAGGATGGTGAATAAATATTTTCTTAGTTTGTCAAGAGCAAGAGATGCCATTGATGCAAAGCGATCCAGGTCCAAGATCTATGCAGTTTTCACTGCCAAAATATACAGATCATATTTTGCAAGAACAGGTGGTTCTTGCTGCCTTCCTCATCTTTTCAGCCTGCACTGTAGGCTGCCTTTACAGCAAAAGTAAGGAGCAGCTCTTTTAAACACACAAATGCTAGAGGCAGGATCTTTGGAACGTCAGCAGTGCTTGCTCGACTTTGCACAATATTGCAAGCTTCCTTGAATGGGTACAATAGATGTTGGAAATTTGCTGCCTGTTTTTTGGGGCATGCCAGCCACCTACTGGAGAACTTCATCACTGCCCCACCAAATAGAGTCCTGAATCTGTTGGAAATATTTTTGTTTTACTGTTTCTCTGTAGGATGTATACATGAAAAAAGCCTCACAATCTTTATAGCTTAAGGGAAAAGAAAGAAAGAAGAAATAAGGTGATGCTTTACAAGTGTGATTTAGCCAAAGGCTCAGACTGTTCAGTTGAAGGATGCAGATGATATATAGCTGGGTAAATCCATGGAAGGAAAACTGATTTTCCTGATATTGTTGACTTCTAGTTCCTATCAGCTTTATCTAACAGAGTCAATGGCCAGAAATGATGAGAACAGGAGCAATTTATGAAGGAGTAAGCCCCACTGAATAGGAGGTAACTCCTTTCCAGCAAACAAGCTGAATTTCACATCTGTTTATTTGCCTAGTGTTATTTTGGGGGAGGGCATTATTTACTGCAATTACTGCATCTGGTGCCCCAAATAGGATTGCTTCTGAAATTATTTCTCTCAGGATTGCATTACGGATACAATTATTTCTAAAAACTGCAGATGGTAAGCAGGTACTAAAAAGCAGCAACTTAAGAACTCCTCCAAAATTAAATCAGAAAAGATCAATATCAGGAAGAATTTGAATTATTTTTCTCAGATGACAGGAGACTCATAAATATTAAGTTTTGCCAGACTCGGTGGCTCCACATCACCGAAAATGCCTATAAACTCCCCATTGCAAAAACACCACCTCTTGTAAGTGACAATAGAAAGAAGAAAGGGAGTTTTGTCTTTTTCCAGGTGCAAAGAATATTTTTTTGCAGTAACCCTTTGAGAAGTTAATCTTCTATGTCATGTCATTCAAGCATTTTCACTGAAAGTCCCAGTGAAGCAAAGGAATGGCAGTCCTCTTTCTTTCTTTCCATGTGTGCTGGGGTCTGCTCTTACTGTTGCTTTTAGGGAGAGGCAGAGCTGGGGAGTTGAAGGATTGCTGGTGAGCAGACGAAGCAGGAAAACCGGCAGTTTTCTTGCAGTTAGATTTTAACTTCAGCCCAAAAGTACAGTCAAAGCACTGATACATCTGTATAAGAATGTCAGCAGATCTTGAATTTAAAAAAAAAAAAAATCACCAGGAGACCAAAAGGAAACCATTTGTCAATGTTGCTTTACCTATTTGGTCACAAATGCATTTTACCAGCTGTTACTTGACTAACACTGCAACATTTACTCTGCTATTAAAGTTGCAGGTTGAGTTACCATTTATATTCTGCTCTGATTCTCAACAATGTTGGTTTTAGGACAAAAGATCTTATGACATAAATAGCTTCGTAGAAGATTTTAAACATTTCTTTTCATGGGATCTTTGATCCAAAAACGGATTGTTCTCAAGAGGACTTTAAAGTCTCTCTTTTGGGAACTGAATTTGTAGAAATACAGTGTATGTCACAGAGGCAGCCGTAAACAACAATTGCACAACTCAGAAGTGCAGAGCTAAGACATTACAGAAAAACAGTGTATTAGTATCAGTTTGGATACAGCTCTGACTTGGAACCAAAAGGAATTTAACATATTGCAAGGAACATACTATTATTCCTCATGACATGAGTAAGTTTTTAGTAAATATCAGCCTCCTCACTATTCCCAAGATTTCCATACCATGAAAATTTCAGTATGGGGAAAAGAGGATGTAGCTTTAATGCAGGCAGCTTTACCTTCAATGCACAGTGAATTATATTAGCAGGACTTTCCAATCAAACTGCTTTAGGAGGGATGTTGAATTAATGCAATACATTATTTTTCTAGAATTTGGTGGGTTTTGTTAGTTTTGTTTTCCAGAAATAATGGTTTGGTGGAGTTTATGGGATCTTGGAGTACAGTTTTGGATGTTGGGAAAATGCTGAGTAATTCTCTGTCTTCTACCAAATCCCTGCATATTGTACTAGCCATGACTAGGTGCTAATTAAATTTTAAACTGTGTTCAGTTTACATTAATCTGTTCAGTTCTTGTCTGTGTCTGTGTCTCTTTCTCTCTTTGGTGCCTTCGAGTCAGTGTTGACTTAGGGCGACTGTCTGGACAAGTCCCTGCAGTTTTCTTGGCAGGTTTTTTTGGAAGTGGTTTGCCATTGCCTTCTTCCTAGGGCTGATAGAGAGTGACTGGCCCAAGGTCACCCAGCTGGCTTTGCGCTTAAGGCGGGACTAGAACTCATGATCTCCCAATTCCTAGACTGATGCCTTAACCACTATGCCAAACTGGCTGTCTTGTGTCATTACCACCTCATAAATGAGCAACAGGAAGGATGGCATCGGTTCTTGCAGAAGGACTGTGTGTCAACCTGCTGCATCTGTGCTAAATAAGCTTCAGAAGGCCTTCATTTGAAGTGGATACAATCTACTTCAGAATAATCCTACTTAGATTCAAGTATAATTCTAATGGATATATCTGAATCAATTCAAATTAAATTGGAGTTTGTCTGAATCCACTGCACACTTTTATTATAACCCATCATTCTGTTCTCGCCAAGGACAAATACCTATGAGAAGGTGATAAACAGGATGAGTGTCATAGCATCAAGCTGTTCATGTTCCCTAGAAATAGCATAGACACATTACGTTTCCTGCTACCCTGCATTTTCCAGCATAAATATTTTCATTTATAAAACAAGTCTTTGCTTTCAAAAAGAAGTGAGCCTATAAAGGCTGCCATGGATGATTTCAATTCAGTTCAGAAAATAATTGAGGTCTGGCCAGTCACAAAGATCCCTTTTATAGGAAGCAAATTCACCAGTCTAATCTAGGCTGTCTCAGCGTGAGTGCTTCTTGAAGGCAGGAATGCCCTGTGTTGTCCTCTATATCAAAAGTAGTGTTGTACTGGCACTAGCAGAGCTGTCCAGTTTCCCTGTTGTGCTTCAATTCATTGTACGTAAACACCTTCACTCCAACTGTCACTCCTGTGTACTGGGACAGGAATGCTCCGTCCCCTACGATGATTGACCATTGCCCTCAAAGTCCATTTTGTTCTGTCCCACTGAGCTTCTGTACTGCCTGCCCACTTCTGAAGGGACCTCAGCTACTGAACCTATATTATCTTTTTCCTCCTTTTTTCAGTGGACCTTTTTATTTCCCTTGCTAAGTTAACTAATGAAACGGTGGACCTTTCCTTTGTTTTAAACCAGGTGAAACTGACAAAAATTCTGCCATGTTCTTCTTTTAGCTCAGGGAACAGTAAGAATGGTAAAAAGGAGGTAGAGAAGATAGAGGAGGAAAGGTTCAAGTACATGGAAGAATCAGCAGACAGCAGCTCATTAAAAAAAAGTCTATCAATGGAAACCGCATGTCCTCAAAGACCAGCCCATGGAAATGAAGGATACTTCCTTTCCTGGCATGGGTGGATCAGTGGCAAAGTGTTCTGAATTTCGGGGAGATATTAGTTTCTCCCCTGCCATGGACAGATCATTCCCTGGTGAGCCTCCAATTCCCTGGTGAGCCTCCCTTTCCACAGGGAGGCAGGGCTTAGTCAAACTAATGGACCCAATTGGGTTCCAGAGGGAGCTTGGATGTTCTGGAAAGTCTGCTACTTGGTCCAACCGAAGCCTTGGTGGCTGCTTGGAATGGTAGAGTGGTTGTGGCTTTGGATCAGATGGCACATGAGCAGGCTTTCTGTGCCCATGGTTCCTGACACACTCCATGCTATACAGAAGAGTTGAGAGAACTTAAAAGGTCTAAGAAATGCCTAGAGTGCCACTGGCAAAAGACAAGGAGCAAAGACGACCAAGCACGAGCTCGTGGTGGTGAAGGCGGTGAAATGTAATTATTTCTCTGCCCTTATTGCATCCGCAGATAGTCATCCAGTGGCCCTATTTCGGGTGACTTGGTCCCTCCTTGGAGGAAATAATACTGAGGTTTACCTACAGGGTCATTGTGAAGAATATGCTGTACATCTAGCAGATAAAATCGCTCTTTTTGCTCTATGTTGGACTCTGGCCTTAAAGCAGAGTCTGTGGAGGTTATGGGGGCTAAGTGTTGTACAGTTATCTGGGAGGAGTTTGAGGCCATTAAACCAGAGGAAGTGGACAGGGACCTTGCAGCTGCTAGTTCATCTGCTTGTGTATTAGATTTGTTCTTAGAGCTGCGCAGGAGGGGATGCCTGATTGGGTCTGGGTGGTGGTTCATTCCTCCTTGAGAGAAGGGATGGTTCTGCTGGCTCTTAAGGAGACGGTCGTGCGCCCTCTCCTCAAGGGGCCATCGCTCAATCCAACCAACCTGGACAGTTTTTGTCCACTTTCCAACTTTCCCTTTTTAGGGAAGGTTGTGGAGAGGTCAGTTGCATGGCAGCTTCAGAGGATCCTGGATGAAGTGGATTATCTGGACCCCTTTCAGTCAGGGTTCAGGCCAGGGTTTGGGACTGAGATGGCACTGATCACACTCTTGGATGACCTCTGGCAGAAAGGGGATGGGGGTAGTGCATCCATCCTTGCTCCTCTTGACCTTTCAGTGGCTTTCGATACCATCAATCATCGTATCCTTCTGGACACACTTTGGGAATTGGGGGTGGGTGGCACTGTGTTGTGCTGGTTCTCCTCTTTCCTCCAGGGTCAGTTCCAGTCAGTGTTGATGGGAGGGAGAGATCCAGCCCGCAGCCTCTATTTTGTGGGGTAACTCAGGGCTCGGTTCTCTTGCCTCTCCTGTTAAACATCTACATGAGGCTGCTGGGTGAGGTGATCCATCAATTTGGGGTGAGGTATTATCATTATGCTGATGATACTCAGCATTATATCTCTACCCAAGCCCTCTGTGTGATGCCATGGATGTCCTGTCCCAGTGCCTGAGGGCTGTAGGGGTCTGGATGGGGTGCAATGGGCTTCGGCTCAGCCCAAGCAAGACTGAGTGGCTCTGGGTATTTGGACCTGCTAGAGACAAGGTTTTTCCACCTTTGGTTATGGATGGGGTAGCACTGCCCCAGACAGACCTGGTATGCAATCTGCGGTTCCTTCTGGACTCAGAGCTCCTGCTTGAAGATCAGGTGGCAGCTGTGGCTAGGAGGGCCTTTGCACACCTTTGGGTGGTGCATCAGTTGTGTCCATCCCTGGATTGGGAGGCTCTGTTACAGCCACCTACACCCTTGTGACCTCTTGCTTGAACTATTGCAATGTGCTGTACATGGGGCTGCCCTTGAAGGGCATTTGGAAGCTTCTACTGGGCTACATGGGTAGTAAATGGTGTCAGATATGCGACACATATTACACCACTACTGCGTGAGCTGCATTGGTTGCTGGTGTGTTTCCAGGTGCAACTCAAGGTGCTGGTTGTCACCTTTAAGGCCCTGCATGGCTTGGGACTGGGTTACCTGAGGGACTGTCTTTTCCCAAGTTTTTACCCGCCCAGTCTGGTTCAGCAGATTGGGCATGCTGTGGGTCCTGTCAGCCGAGGAATGTCGGCTGGCAGGGACCAAGAAATGTGTCTTCTATGCTGTAGCCCCTGCCCTTTGGAATATCCTCCCTTCAGAGATTAGAAATGGCCCCAATCCTGTTGGCCTTTCGTAAAGCTTTAAAGACCAGTGCTCAGGCCTGGGGCCCCAAATGTGTTAAGGGCCCTGTCTCTTGGCTCTATTGATAATTATTTTGATAACTTTCTCGGCTGCTGTATATATTATTTTTTGTATTATTTTTAATTGTTTTTATTGTTTTAGCATTGTTCGCCACCCAGAGTCACTTGGTTGAGATGGCGGCTTTAGAAAATAAATAAATAAACAAATAAATAAATAAGCAGGGGCTGTGGCAAGCACAGTCTGTAAAGAACAGCAGACTATTACCATGGCCAAAACAGAGGAAAGAGGTGAAATCCAGAAAGGGATTTCTAAAGCAGGTTTCATTTCCAGCTAATTTATGCATAGTAGTCAAGTAGCATAAGGCTACAGTGTGAAAAAGCCCTAAGTGACAGTTATTTTCCATTTTCCCCCCATTTTTAAATGCAAAACAGAAGTGGATCTGAACCTCAAAACTCCACATTTTTGCTTGCTATATTTTTAATGTGGTTCTATTCTGTGGTTTGTGTTATACAACATTAGGGTTTGCAAATGAGAATGAGCTGTCTCATGTTATGGCCACTAACAAATCTGAAGCACAGAAATAAAATCCACTATTGATCAAATTAATTCCGGAGGTAATTGCAAAATTGATATTACAGTTAATCTAGGTAATCAAACAATACTCTAAATAAACAAATAGTGTATTTTGGTACTCTGTTTATATTTTTAAACTTCTAAAAAATAAAGAATAAAATAAAATAAAAAATACTAGGTAAAAAAAACACCCTTAAGGACTTTCAGAGTTATTGATTAAAATATTATTATCAAACTAAGATATACGCTTATCAACTTAATTAAGCAATATTTATTTTTATGGATGCCTGTAATATTGTTATAGAAGCATTTCATGGAAGAGTGTATTAATACTAAAATTGATTGTACTGAAGGGCATTATTTTAGTACACAATTTTATATTCTATATATATTTTATAGAGATATAGATATGTTTCACATAATGTATAACTATACCTGTAAGAGTGCACTCTATTCTAAAGGGTTAACTTACTTTATAAAGAGCACACCATTCTCCTACCCCATCTCCCTTAAAAGCAATTAACCAGAGGCCTGTAGCCATAAATTAATTCCGTACCAGGCTGGTGTTAGGCCGATGTCCGGAGAGAAAGGTTTGGGATTCCAAAGGATAGATAAGAAGGAAAAAAGTTAAACTTAGATTCAACTTTCAGGGACCACCTCAACCCCTCCTTAGACCATTCCCAAAACCCCATGTATGGATATAGGGGAATGTATCACCTGCATACATTAATGGATGTCTATAAAACTCTGCTGTTTGCTTTGTGAGGTGTGATTCCCTCAACATTCCTTTCTAATGGGTGTTGATTGGAGTCACCCAGCTGTGTCTTGATCAGTATACATCTGTTATCTTAAAGAAGCCTCGTCTCAAGTCTCTTTATTTGGCTTTACTGGAACTTGGGAAATAAAAGGTGCCATACAGTACGCTCAACTATACTTGTATCCATAAACAGAATAATGAAGGTTGGGATGGCTTTATAAGACTTTTATGCCAGCACAATGAATTGTGCTAAGAAAGTCATTACAGTTCTTTTTAAACCACCAAAATGCATTATAAATCATTTGTGTCAGATAGCAGCCTTGCACAACGTGTTTTGCATCTTCTGACGAGATCGTCAAAGGCTGTACATTGTAGAGCAGTAGTAAGCTTGGAGGTTACTTGTTGAGACTCAGGAGGAGTTGCAGCTGAAACATCAGCCTGGCAAACGTACTTTAACTTATCAGAGATGCCAACTCAGCTTCAAATTAAGTGATAGATTTAAGAGCACTTCAAAATGATAAAACATGCCTTTAAGCAGAAGTGAAGTCCAGGCTATCTTGAACTGTAACGGTACAGTGAGAGGGACTACTTGTTTGGAGGGTCAGTATATTGTTTGTCCTGAGACTGGATGGAAGGAAACTGATCAGGATGTGCACAACCATCTTTGCATTCTTTATGGAATAGCCTATGGCAGTGTTGTCCAAACTTGGCCACTTTAAGATGATGCTGGCTGGGGAATTCTGGGAGTTGAAGTCCACTCATCTTAAAGTGGCCAAGTTTGGACAACACTGGCCTGTGGTAATACAAACCCATATTTTGGGGTACGACACAACACTGACACATAAAGCATCTGATAAATTAATCACCCAGATTAGACAGAATTCATGCTGCCACCACTACCACTCTAGTGTTTCTCGTATAATCCCATGTATATAAAGGCAGAATGATTTGTGATATTAGCATTCAATTTCAGGACTGCTAGGAAAGTAAGTTCAACCATTAGATGATTTTCTGGCTTAACCCCATTTGGGAGCTGTCTTAGAATCATGGAGCATTTGGTTTATTTGTGGAAAAGCCACATAATAAATCTCCCCATTGAGGCTGTCTTTCACTTATACTCCATATTATATAAGGAGGATAGAACTAAGAGAGGAAGTGAAAGTAGGAAAAATAGCTTTTTCTCTTAATCCATCCTCAAGCCTTGGTAGTCCATGGACAAATTCCATCTAGTGCTAACCAGATGTAATGGTATGTGGGAATGGCCTTGGAAGACAGGGGAAGAGCCACAACCAGGTCAACGGTTGGATAAGAGACAGCTTAGCCCGCATAAGAAATGTGGACATGGCAAACATCTCAGAAGGGGCCTTCCTCAGTTTCTTGGGCTGTAAAGGTGATGGGGGAGAAATTAACAGAATCTTGCAATTCTGAAAGTACATTTCCCCTTGACTCCTTTACAGCCCAAGAAAGTAGGAAGGTCCCTTCTGAGATGTTTGCCATGTCCATGTTCCTCTTACAGACTAAGATGCCTCTTATCTGACCATTCCCTGGCTGTGGCTCTTCCCCTTGTCTCCTAAGGTCATTCCCACGCATCATTACACCAGACCCAAACCAGTGAAAGTTGACTAGGTGCTACACTCTCAATTTTTTCTTTATAAACTAATCTAGGAATAGGCCATGAAACTGAATGGGATTTACTTCCTGTAGGAATATGTCAGATGCTGCTGCTAAATGACTTCTAAATGACTCTTAGAAACACATATAACATCAACAGTAAAATAATATTTAAGATTGGTTGCCAAATACATTGCAGCTTTAAAAACATTTTAAAGACTGCTCACCTCTCTTTTTCCTGTTTTATCATCACCATCTCCATTTCAATTTATGCAAAGATTTTTGAGCCTTAAATTTGTTATGTAACCTAGTATTCCCTATTTCTGTTCTTAATTAGAGTTTACAGAGCATCAGTGTAATCTTCATGGAGATTGATAGTTTGGCAGAGAAATGGAAGCTAAATGAGGTAATTAAATTCCTGTTGCTATTCTTTAAGTAACAGGGGAGAATGGAATCAGTTAAGTATATAGTGTTTGGGACAATAAACACATGTATGCAAATTGGCCAAACTGGTGTTGGCCAACTGCTATTGGCCAAACTGGTGTTGGTATCCTATGATGAAAATAAGGAAAATGCTTGTTGCAAAATCATTATAGGAGTCTGAAAGATTATAGTTTCCACAAAATATTGCATTCATATTTAGTGACTCATGCTAAGGAAAAATAATGTCTTCATTAGAAGTGTGAGACTAGAAATTCTGGATTTGTAAATACTCAAGTTTGTATTAAACTGAAAGACATATTTAGGGTCAGAATTGCCTTAGTCAAAACAAAAGATGTACGGTGGAGACCTTGGTGCTCTCTGAGCTTGATTGTTTGCTTGCAGACATTTCATTACCTGACTAGGTAACATCATGAGTGCTGAGCACCAAGGACTCCACAGTTCAACCCTGAGCTACATATATTCTCTTCTGTTAACAAGATGTATGTCTGTGTGTTTATTTTCATGGCTCTTCCATTGCCCTTCACACTTTTTCCAGATATTCAAAATAAGCTCCACTCAAAGCAATGCAAGAACCCCATTTTCTATTTTATTGGCTTTATTTATTTTCTTACACATGGAATTTACAGTTTTAGGCCACGATGATCAGGACTTCTGGAAAATGAAATCTAATACTTATGGAGCTCACCAGATTGGGAAGGGCTGGTCTGCAAATCTTTCAGACTTGCAAGATTGATGTTAGCCTTACTAGGTAGACCAGACAGGAAACACGACCAGATGAGCTAATTCTACTGTTTTGTAAAGCTATATTAACATAATCTTGCAAGTCTGAAAATACAGTTCTCCCCGTCTCTTTACAGCCTGAGAAACAAGCGAGAGCTCCTTCTGAGCCTCTTGCTCTCCCCACTATCCAGCTGCGGCTATGCTGTCTCTTATCTGACCACTCCTAGGCAGCGTCTCTTGGCCCAGTCTCCCAAGGTTTTTCCTGCATACCATTACACAGGCTCATGCAATAACCTGAAAAATAGAGGCTTCTTTAATTAGAATCAGAGAGATGTGCAAAATCCAAAGAACCTCTTCCAAATCATTTTCACCCAGGTTTATTAAGAAGCCCAGTAACTCATGGGATATTAAGATAAGGTTGTTTTAATAAATAACTTCATCTTTTTTCAGTTTTGGACATGTAAAAGTTTCAGAAAAATAAGACTGCCTGTATCTCAGACTCTGTGATAATGATGAAAACATACCATGGCTCAATTGAATATAGAAAAGGAAAAGGTGAGGAGATTGAAACTCGCATTAGGATGTAAGTAGGACAAGAAGATAAAACAGAACAGCCAAGACTATGGCATGCTGAGGCACTTCAAGCTGTCTCCTTTCTGCTGATCAGGAGTAGATTTTCTGTGGTTTGCTTTAGTACTGAAACTTCTAGATGAACTACTAGGCGAACACTGCCCCAGTGAGTCTGCAAGAATTACAACAGGGAATCCAAGATAATCAAGTAACAATGCAACATCACAGACATATTTAATCAATAATAGCAATAATAACATATGTGGGAAGGACTGTAGATCTGGCCTTGAGAAGGGGGAAGCATAAATGAATGAAGCATTACGTTCTGAGAAAGTGGAAAGCATGAGAAAGAAACTCAAAATAATCCCACCGTGATTTGGTTTGATATAAGTTTGGGTAGAGAAAAACTGCTATTCTACCCTATAACAATGAACAGCATTCCTGGAATGCTTGTTGCAGATGTCTTATGGTGAGGTCTCCGGGTGCTGCGATGGCTTTCATGCGCAAATGAAACAATGCCTGTTACCAGAAACAGGAATGCTCAGCTGGTCTGATGAAACTGGTGACTGTGGAGCAGCCACCAGTTATATGTCCATGTTGGGAATAGTTATTATGGGTAGTAACACAGGAATTACAACTGAGTCTCCAGTAATGTATGCCACAATTTTTTTTCTGTTCCTCTGTTCACTTCAGCTCATCAGCTAGTCTCCAAAAGTCATTAGAAGCAATTTCTACAATATAAGAGGTCCAGTTTTTTCTTTGATCTTTCCAGTTGTTCACTTACATTTCCTTCTATAGATTCTTGCAGTTCAGTTAAAAGTGTCATATTTCAATATAAGCAGTTCATTCAACTTGTTTCAACATTTACATTTTGTCTAAAATTAAGTGTGAGAAGGTCCAGCCTTGAATACGGGGTACAAGTGAAGAATAACACCACTGGCATTTGATTAGGGAAGCATGCAGTGAAATATCTTGGGGTTCTGTTCTGGGCCCAGTACTCTTCAACATCTTCATAAATGACTTGGATGAAGAGATTATCATAAAATTTGCAGATGACACAAAGCTGGGGTTGATGGTGGTGGAATTGCTAGTAGTTCACAAGACAGGCTCAGGGTTTAAAAAGATCTTGATAGACTTGAACATTGGGCCTCCCCCACAAAAAGTTGTTCAAAGGTGAGAAATGTAAGGTTCTGCATTTATGCAGGAAAAACCAATGGACAGGTACACAGTAGGTGGTACCTGGGTCAGCATTAGTACCCGAAGGATCTGGGAGTCTTGGTAGACCACAATTTAAGCATGAGTCAGAAGTGTGCCACAACTGCCAAGAGCCAATGCAGTTTTTGGCTGCATCAACAGGGTATAGTGTCAAGAGCCTGGGAAATGATAATACTACTCTATGCTGCCCTTGTCAGGCCACACCTGGAAAATGGAATACAGAATACTTGTCCAGTTCTATTTGCCACAATATAAAAAAGGATTCTGAGGAACTGGAAAGAGTGCAGAGAAGAGTGATAAAGATGCTAAGGAGCTTAGAAGATAAATCCTACAAAGAGCAGTAAAAGGAACTTGGTATGTTTAGCTGAAAGAAGAAAAGGCTAAAGGAAGACACGACAGTGGTTTTCCAATGCATGAAGGGATGTCACAGGGCAGAGGGTATGGATTCATTCTTCATAGCACCGAAAGGTAGGACAAGAACCAATGGGTGGAAGCTTTAAAGAAAAGATCTAAGCTTGAAATAAGGAGGAATTTCTGGACTATGAATACCATTAAGCAGTGGAACAGCCTCCCTCCTGAAGTCACAGATGTCCCATCATTCATGGTTTTCAAGGAAAGACTGGACAGCCGTTTGTCAAGGATGGTCTGAGGATTCCTGCACCGGGCAGGAGGTTGGACTAGATGACCTTGAAGATCCTTCAAAAGCTATGATTCTGATTAGTTGTTGCGTGACCTGTGCAACATGCAAAGACAACATGTGCACATTTTTGAGAATAAATGTGATGTTTTCTCCAGTCATTGCTCACAAAGCTTTCCTGAAATTTTGAACAACACTTTCAGCTGATCCATTAATAGCTGGTTACGGGGTACAAATTTTATAAGCCTGATTCTATTCTTCTTCAGGAATATCAGAAACTATTGTGATTTGTTGTCACTCACTAGTTATTGGGGGGGGGGGGGTTGAACACCTATTCTTGCAAAACAGTTCTCTCATACATCTATGATATGTGCAACTTCTGCTGAAGCCATTATAGAACATCTGGTCACTTTGAACATGTATCTACAACTAAAAAGGATTCTGTTGATAAATGGACTTTCAAAGTCTGTATGAATATTTTGCCACAGGGTGAAATGGTGCTGTTTTTGGCATCTTTTGTACATATTGTCAACCTGAACAACTCATTGTAAGCTGTTTGATTTTGTTGGTCTATTCCTGGTAATCAAATAAAACTACCAGAAAGTGCCTTTAACTTTTCTTGCCTAAAATATCTAACATATCGTCTTCTAACACTTGATTATTAGCTTGGACAGTCTGTTGTCATATAATACAACAGTTATGAAGCGCAAATTCATCACAATGCTGATAAAACTCCATAAACTGATATTTTTCCTTAATCCAGCTATTCTGTGTTGTGCTATAGACCAGGGGCAGGCTTGGTTTCCCCCTAGTTTCTCTTTGAATCATTTCGGTTGTGGAGGAAAGACTTCAATCTCTGTGAGAGAAAATATGTCAAATAAATCCTAATATAATGTGGATTTTTCAAAGTGTTTACCTTGTTCAGATGAAACAATCTGCTCATATTTGCATTATTATGTGTTTTTTTAAATTCTATTTTATATCTGTGCCCTCCAAGAAACAAAGCCCATTGTTGCATTCAAGCAGCTGCTATAAGTGGAATCCCTTTTTCCCTCTTACATGATATCTAACAATTGTAGACCTTCCCCTGTTTCCACATTTATTAATAACAACATAAGTTCTTCTAGAAGGTTGCATCCCACAGTATTTCATTTCATTTGCAATGTCTTGTTTAATTATCATTCAATATATGTTAGAGCCACTGTATTTAAACTACAGAAATTGAGACTACTAAATATAACACTTTGTTCCCATCTTGCGATCATCTGGATTTTTGTAGTCCAGATATAATCAGTTGAATATGCATGCAACCTCAGAAAATAGGTTAACTCAGTAACCAAGTTAAATTGCTTATGTAAGCATGGTCTTTATGTGCCTTACCTAGGTTTATCCCTATATATTGGTTGGTATTATATAAAGCTTTCTTAACAATGCCATGAAATTCATTGTACTAGTCATGAAAAAACAAAATTTAGGATTAGATAGACTTTTTATCGTGACTTTTCTTATGTATTAATACAGAATACAGAAATAGCAGAAAACACGAGATTGCTTATTTATAGTCTCTTTATTGGTATCCTTTCAAGTTCAAAAGAATTGCTTTGAATGCTCTGATCCAGGTGGGATGATAATTATAAGGACTCGTGTATCAGCAAATCTCTAACACAGAAATACTTCCCGGCTGAGTTTGACTGATCTAATTTTGGATTGCTTTTAGTTGAATGTACATCATTCTTTAATGATATGTCCCTTTTTAAACAAATGATTAAGAGAGCAACCTGCTGTACCTGTTATGAAAGAATATAAACACCTCTTTGGGACATGAGAAAAGTTATGTGTAGAATTCATTGCTTAAAAGCTTGCTTGTCTTTTTTAAAAAAACAAATAAAGGACTATTTCTGTACTGTTCCTAATTTGTCCATTTGTTATTTGTTATACTCATACAGATTTCTCTTAAAACCATATGGAATGTAGGGCACCGTGATTTTTTTTAAACATTCAAACAGTAAACAGCCTTCTACAAAACTCCTGAACCTACTTGTTTGAAATCTGAACTGTATATGTACCAGTTTAAAATAAGCTGGCTAATCCACAGAGTCTGCAAAAGAAAAGCATGGCACTGTTGCTTAAAGAATCTTATGACTGTTCATTGTTAACATGATAATAAAAGTGTCTTCTCACGTCAGGTCCTTTCAATACATGTCTGTAAGCAGGGGTATGCTCTATAGCATCCTTGTCCAAGATCTTCTGGGTTCCAACTCCTGGAATTGTATAATTCCTACAATGAGAAACCAAATTCTATAATTCCTACAATGAGAAACCAAATTCTATAATTCCTACAATGAGAAGCTAAAATATCCAAGTTGCCTCCAGGACATTTGTTTATAAACAATGCTATAGATTGAATTCAGTGTTACAATACTGGATTTCTGTCCATACAACAGAACATCTCTTCACTCTTCTTACTCTTGAAATCTACCTGCTGTACATACATCCATGTCCTCCAAGTGTTCCCTTGGAGGAGTGCTATTCCCTGAGTGGACATCTATCATTTATACAAGCCCATATTAATAAGAAATCATCTTTATGTTTCATAGCTTTTGTAATACTCTTTTGCAATTGTGAAAACTTTTAATCCATTCTATTTAGATATGCTTATAGCATCATCTGGGAGAAAAATGCAATAGTATATTTCAGCTTGTTTTCCCTCTTTTGTTCCATTACCTTCCAGAGATATTATTTGATAACACCCAGAATTACTACACAGTTCTATGAGAGAGTTCTACTCTGAGATATCTGAAGAGCACTATGTTGGAGGAAAGTTGGTTTGGCCCATTAGCACAGAGAGAGATGTTGATCAAAACTGGAAAAGGATTGTGTCATTTATTTTTAAATCTTATTCTAGTCAACAAACAGAAATTTTGTTGGAATAATATATTGGGAAAGAAGAATTATTAATAGTACGTAATTATTATGGAAGAAAATAAGATTGGCCAAATGAACTACTTCAATCACCAAGATTCTACTTAAATCTCAACTAGCTCATTCCACTGCATTAAATGATAATAAAAGCACATAACTAAATATTGGACAAGTATAACAGTACCAAGAGGTATTAGTTTTGATACAAAATTCTCCCTTTTTTCATTTTCTTTTGGACTTTAAGTGGAAAGTACATTTTGTGGTTAATCACATTACACCATTAATTTTTGTCTTTCACTAATTTGTGTAGCTGAGATTAGCTCATTTGCCAAGTAAATATTTTGGAGCACATCAAGGCTCTTGAGATCCCTTCTCATTCTTGTGTTGAACAGTGTAGACACCCAGGGCTTCTGTACTAACTGCTATATCTAAAGCTATACTGTACACAAAGCATTATGAACTTTTTGGTGTGAAAGCTTGAAAAACATATAGCAGATAGCTTATTTGGATTGGGGATGCAGCTCTTTCTGAAAAGGCTTAGGAAAAATCCCAATCAGGGTAATATCATAATTGAATCCAGTAGCAGAATCAGTACCTAAAACACCTTCATAAATTTGAACTGAATTTCATTTTCTACCTCATCATGGTGTTTTGATACCTGTAGATTCAGGAAATTTGAATAATGCTGAAGCAGCAACATGTAGCAGACTGTTTTTTATGGAGAAGAACCCTGTCTAAGTTGGATTGATTCAGCTCATTTGCATTGAGACTTGGAGAAAATTCATTCTGATATTTTGGAAAAGAAAGTATTTTGCCACTCTTTCTGCATCTCCTGAATGCTGAACAGCACTCCTATTCAAGGTAACTTGCTCCATTTTAGTAAAAGATGGTCGCCAAAATCTGAAGAGCTGCTGTGAAGAATTCATCCAGCATTTGGCAGATAAAAGCACTCAGATTTTGGACTCTAGCTGGACAGTGCTGATGGAAGTGATTGGGGCTTTGTCCTGTGAAGTAATCTGGATTCAGTTTGAGTCTGAAGTGGAAAGGGTTCTCTGTTGGGCCAGGTCTGCTACCTCCCAGTTGGATCCCTCCTTCATGGTTGTGCTTCTCCTCCCAGTGAGTCAGGGAGGGGCCAATCTGAGTCTCTTCTTAATATTATCTGTGTTCCTAGAATTTAAGGAATGCCTTTGTCCATTTTGCTTACATAGTGGTTTCTGCATTTTTGCTTCAAGGCCACCTCTCTGGTGAGCCCTTCTGGACTTTTGGCTCCTGCTTGTACAGAAGGTAGAAGCCCAGCTTTCATATGGTCCGGTGCCCAGCTTTGGCTGGTGCACCAACTGCAGTCATACCTGGGGCAGGAGGATCCGGCTACACTACCTCATACCCACATTACCACTCAGTTAGACTACTGCAATGCATTTTATATGGGGTAATCCTGGTCTAGAACAGAGTCACCTGCTGATTACTGGCTCTCATTGCGAGGAGCGTGTAACACTTATTCTGAGGACCCTATGCTGGCTACCAGTTGGTTTCCTGGTACAATTTAAAGTGCTAGGTTTTGACCTATAAAGCTCTTTATGGCTTGGCACCTGAATACTATAGGATTGTCTACTCCAAATGGCTTCAGCCTCATCTATTAGAACTTCTAGGGAGCAACTACTTATAATCCAGAGTTTGGGAGGCTAAAACTAGAAGACATACTTTTCTGTGGCAGCGCCAGTGTTTTGGAAGAGTTTTCTAATGATCAGGCTGGCCCCCTCCTTGCTGGCTTTATGGAAAATGTTAAAAATTGAATCATTCAGAGGGCATTTTCTTAAATTTCTGCTTGCTTTATTACTGAACTCTGCATTTTTCTTCTTTTATATTTATATCCTGTTTTTCAATGTTTGGTGTTGGAGTTTTGTGTGGTTATTGTTATGGTAATTAGAATTGTTTTTAACATGATCACAGATGTTTTAATTCTTGTTTTATTTATTTATTTATTTAAATTTATCCTCGCCCATCTTCCCCTAATGGGGGACTCTGGATGGTTTACAACTCATTAAAACAGTAAATAAAAATACAATTACATAAAACCTAAAAGCTATATAAATCAATTGCTAAAAAAGAGAGTCCAGGAAGCCGATGGTTCAGAGCAGCAAACGCCAGGGCTCTAAGCGGCTAGCCAACCCCATACCTGATGTCTTCCCTCCCTACCCTAGGCCAGGTGGCAGTGGCAGGTATTCAAATCCCTCCGGAAGGCCAGAAATGAGGGGGCCAATCTCACCTCCAGGGGCAAGATATTCCAAAGAGCAGGGGCTACAGCAGAGAAGGCCTGCCTTCTGGACCCCGCTAGTCAGAGCTCCTTTGCCGAGGGGGTCCGGAGCATGCCCTGTGTGATCAGGTGGGACGGGTTGAAGTCATGGGGAACAGGCGGTCCCTCAGGTAACCTGATCCCATGCCATGTAGGGCTTTAAAGGTGATAACCAACACCTTGAATTGGACCCAGAAGCAAACTGGTACCCAATGCAGCTTGCGGAGCAATGGTGTTATATAGGTCCTTCTTGGGGCTCCAAAAATAGCCTGCGCGGGTGCATTCTGAACCAGTTGTAACTTCCGGATACTCTTCATGGGTTGGGTAGCCCCATATATACTAAGTAGCTGAGAGTCACTTTGATTGTAATGGGGTAGAAGTTTGTTGAATATATAACACATGTATTTGTAACAGCCTCATTCTTAAAAGCTGGATTCCAGAGCAAGATGTAGCCAGGTACTATTTTAAAAGAAACTCTTTCTTCTTTCTTTGTGCTTTTGTTTTAATCTTCTGCACTCCAGGCTTTTTTTTTAAAACCGCTAAATCTGGTGGAATATATTAAACCTTGGGTTACTTGAAAGATCAATCACATTATTTATTAATTTCTATCAAATATAAAGGAAATGAAATAACAGTTTAAAGGTAGGGATGCTATTAATGACCTGAAGATATTTATAAACTTTTAACTATAGCAATTATAATTATTCAACCAGTTTACTGTCTCAGTTATGCCAACATCAAAACTTGCCAGTTTGATGTTATGTTCTTACCCCCCCCCACCCCCACCCAGTGAAAGTGATGGAGCACTTCTTACTGCATAGCCATGTAATGTATTGATTACTTATACTGGACCCTCTAAGAAATACTGAAAAGAAAGAATAATTTTTGTGTACGTGGGTAGATAAATACAAAAACATAAATTTGATTTTGTATTCATGCCAATGTCACTTAACTGCTAGTATATGTTCAAGGACTTGATGCTGAAGTGGGCATCTTAAGAATCAATCAAGTGCTCGCCGTCATTCCAGGGCTTCCTCTCCCCTTACACCAAGGACAACACCATACAGGATTGTTGGGGATGTTTTCTCATTAAATCACACAGCATTGTGTTCTAAGAGTTCAGGCAATAGTTGCAGTTGTTTCTTACTTTAAACAGAAATTCCTTCCATTATAAAAAAAAGTACAACCCTTGATCCAAAATAGGTAAAAGTGAATTCTGCTTAAAAAGAGACAAGGTAGATTTCACCAAAATTCTCATTCAAACAGAGCAGCCACAATGTTGTGATGGTGTTAAGAATATTTTAAAATAAAATAGTCAGTTTTTGTATTTTCTTACCAGCAATACTGCAGAACCAATTGATGGTCTATGATTTTGCGGAATGATTCTGAGACTCTGTTGAAATACTAGTTAATGTTTTAGTCTTGCAGCAATCTGCTGCTTTTCATGTCTTATAGAGAAGAGATACATGACATTAAACACTCCTGCTGAACAGGCCCACTCATTTTTCTGAGGCTTAAAGAAAAACAAGCAAACAAACAGCCACTGCCTAATGAACCGAGTCTATCTTTCCCAGAATACTCACTGGTGCCAATTATCTTTTCTTTTCAGCATCCAGTGAAGGCAATATTCTTCCGCCTGCCTCTAAGGTGAAGATAATATTATTCTCTCAGCAAAAATTGTCCTAATGAATAATTTGTGCTTCTGCTGATCCCTGTTTTAGTCACTGTTTTGTTGTGGTTATTTTTTTTTTTTAATTTTTATTTTTAAGTGACTGCTGTGGATTGTGTTTTTGTTGTTGATTACTGAAGTTTCAACTGTTATGGATGGGATGGGATCGGATGGGGATGCTGGGCCCAAAAGCCTCCCACTTGTATCCAAAATGAACATTTAGACAAAAAGACGGTGCAAAAACTTTGGAAGTGGTTGATAATTCATTCCCTCTGATATCTCAACAGATGGCAAAAGGTTCTGTCTTCATAACGATACTCTGTGCTAAGAGATCTACCCTTTAAAATTAAATTTCCCTCCTATATCTTACCATATAGAAAAAGTATTTTCACTATAACTCCTATCACATTATTTAATTCATCATCTCTCTCTCTCTCTTTCACAGGTTACAAACCGTATGTACAACTCGACACAATACATAAAGTTTCTGATTCTGCCATCACAGAAATAAGGTTTAAAAGCATAGATCACTAACATGCAATATTCTATTTCTATATAAATTGAACTCATTGGCTTTAAATTTTTACAATAATTCAAAACAAATTTCATACTGATACACCATACACTATGGTCATGCCACTCCAATGCAATGCGTAGGCTGCATATTCTCTTGCTTAGTCTGGAATAAGAGCACACTTGGCTTTTCCTGCAGCAGAAGCAGTAACTGAATAAATGAATAAAACAACCCTGTGTTGGAAGCCCTGTCTTCTTGACATCCAACATGGACCTGGCCTGGATCAGAGGTCCTGATTAGAATATGAACAGGAACAAAACTTTGGCTTTTCTGTGGCTTGTTTGTTGCTCCCCATTGCTGAAAACTGAACAAAAGCCGTTACTGTAATACATTAAAGATAAAAGTAGGATACTTTTATACATTACTGTAATACATTAAAGATAAAAGTAGGATTAAAATAATATTGATAGCGTGGAAACACATGCATTTTAACAGTTACAATTTTTTAAAAAAATTTGGTGTTTAGGTAGGGGGGAAAGCAGATGTTCAAATATACAATGATTACACCTAGTTTGATAGGTTGCACGTAATATAAAAAAGATACTGCCCCCTTAGTAAATCCATATTTTAACTGAATCAACTTTCAACCTTTTATTTATGTAGCCAAAATATTTAACTGTCTGCAAAACCATCTTGATTTCAGCAGTGTCTGTAGCTGAAGCAAGAGAAGCCACACTGATGAAAGCACTACCATGGGTTTCGCCTTTTCTGTGTGTGTTGTGGCCTCATATTTACTTCCAAAAGGAACAGAACTTGTAGTGTGATGCTACAGCATTGCTTTCATCATTCTGACAAAAGAAGCAAGATCCTGTGGACACATTCCACTGCTTTTCATTCTTTGTTATGACCATGATCAAAGATCTGCATATGGTTTCCACAGTATCTATTAGAAGCTACAATGATGGCATGTGTGTCATTACTTTATCAATGACATCATGGAATATATGACATCACATAGTTCCACTGATTCTCCCCCCAGATGCCCACAATCCTTTTCTATACACCAAATCTCTATTCTTTCTGAACATACAATAGGTATTGCTGGAAATGATTCACTATTGGTTTCTTATCTCAATACAGTGATATAGTCACTGATGCAAATTTTATTTGTCCTGCAGTCATTCCTATACTGTGATGGAATGGAATTATGAAGGTCAGACTCAGAGAGGGAAGCATCCTCTTTTGTGTCCTGAAGGGCGGGGAAGAGATAAGAGGATGAGACTGGCACCTCCCTGAGGAATTCACTCTGTGTTGACTGGCTGACCCTGGGAACTGGTTTCAGTCTGGGAAGATTCGTGATAGGGGTTGTAGCTAATAAACATTGCTGAACTGAATCTGTGTGGTCTCCTGGAGTTCCTTGGGCTAGGCCTGACATATACGCACCATCCACCCGGGCATTATATGCACACGTGAACAATAGTATTGGACAATATATCTGGTTGCTGTTCTTTTGGATTTCAACATTTAAAGACACAGATATAACCCCAAGAAATATTCCCCCAGTCTCTATCTCAATCTATAGTATTAGCTTTTTAATAACATCTTTAAATGCATTGAATGGGGAACAAAGGTCTCTTAATGTATGCTTCTTCTTGTATGCAAAAAACTATTTCTGTTATCATTAAGGAATACTGTGCAAACGTTTTTAACATGCCTGCTATAACAATTGGAGTAGTGGTGTGTTTCCATTTGGCTTTTAACTGAAGTTTTCTCTTGGTTTTGTAAAGTTAGACCAAGCCGTAAATATTACAGTTTTCTTTGCATATTCTTTAGGGTTGTATTTCAGTAAGTACTAACAAAGGAGAGAGGGCATTTGTGATTTATGGTAACATGGATAAAGAATAATTTACAGTTTTGAAAGAGTGTCTTGGTGGAGGGGTTCATATGTTGAGCCATGCAAGGGCATTAAAACAGATTTAACATAAAATCATCATTATTAATTCTTTTTCTACTTCTTGGGGAGTAATCTGTGGGAGGCAAACTCTCCCAGCCTTATTTTTCTAATGAAGCTTCTTTTATTCTTCTATCTTAAAAGAATCATGCTGTGATGTTTCAGAACGATGTTCCATAAATGCAATTTCTAATAGCAGTTCATGGTGTTCTGAAATTTTCTCTAGTTTATCAATCAGTAATGATCTCACCAAATTTCTCTCCATTCTGTTTGTTACTCATCGACTCCAAAAAAAAAAGATCTTGGCAAATTATTTATACTGTTTTTGTTCATTATCCTATATTAGGGTCAGTTCAGAATTACCAACAACAGTTGCACCAGGGAGAATCTTTTGACCCTCCAGATGTTTCTCAGTTTCAACACACCGTGGTCCCACTTAATATGTCCCACTCAGCCAGTGGTCCCTGCCAATAGTTAAGGATGCTGGGAGTTGTAGTTCAGCAATATTGGGAAGCTCACAAGTTCCCCACTCTGAGATATATCCAGGATTTTAGTTTTTATGCTGCAGTTATTTGTCAAATTTTCAATAAAGAATTCCCTTGGGGCAACTGTTTAAAGTATAAAGCGCTTCACTGAATGAGCTGTTATACTATTTAAGCATGTCCTCGAAGCCTGAACATTCATTAAGTTTCAAGTACAAAGTGGATTTCAGACAATAGCACAGGACATTATGAAGCTATTCTAAAAGCAATCCATGTCTGCTTTTATGACCACTGCTTTTATGTGTATAAGGAAAATCAGTCTGGTAAGCAGGTGATAAAGGTTCCGTGTATTATATACACCTGTACTGTCAAATGTATTCTCCTTTCAGCTATTCCTGAAGCCAGGAATAAACTCTGAGTCTAAAATCCTAGATTAGAGAACCTGCTAGGGTACCTATAAATGCAGCAGTAGTATATTTCTATAGCAGTTAATGCACACTTATGAATCATGGAGAGAGAGTGAGTACAATAGTGTTGTTTGAAACAGTGAGAACCAGGGATTAAAGCAGTTAGATACAATATGAGCACAGAATTCTATCGACCATAGAATTGAAAGTAGAACGTACTTTCCTGCTGAGACTTTATCCATGAATAGCATGACAGAGACAGCGGTGTTAATATAGCCCCTTACAAAATAGCACAGGCATTTCTCCTAAAGGCATTTTGTTAGAGTTTACTCAGCCACCCAACCTTCTTGGGAAGGACTGGGGCTAACTGCTAATACAAAAAGCTCAACCTCGGGTTTCTATGTTTTCTTCTGAAGACTAGTACATCCAGGAGATTTTCCACTTTTTCTAGAGAGAAACAACAGTCTCAGGATGGTGAAAAGGGGGAGAGATTATGAAAGTGTTAATTATTTCCTTGTGATCCCTTTCCATAGTCAGTATAATGTTCTTCCCAGGCCACTAAACAGTTGTTTGGCAGAATAGGAAAAATAGAATTTTGCTGGCATGAAGGAGTTCTTCATGACAGAAAAGGAAAAAAGAGGGTGCCAAGCTTATACTGCGGTACCCTGGAATTATTGTAGAATTCAAAGGGTTTTTCTGTCCCTGTTGGGTGAAATAGGAATGTGCGTGCCAGCATATGTCTGTATGGATGGATGGATATGTGAGATATCCTACCAACATACGATACATGTACAGCTATCAAGGTTAGAATAGTAACTTATTCTTATCTAAAACAATCTATTTGAATAGTGATCTTCGTGTTATACATGGTATACATGATTTTTCATTTACAGTAAAATTACATTGCTCTTGAAGCTTCACTTTTAAAAATGTCAAATTGTAAAGAATTTTCTATATTTCACAGTATAATTTAATAGCATTTTGTTAGTTGCAGATAAATGATTAAGTGTTAAGATAATCTTAAAAAATAAGATTAAATCATATTGGAATTAACATTTCAAAAATTGAATTTCCTTGTTTACCAGTTTGAGAAAAGTCAGCAGGCTATGACTGTATAAATGAGAGGAACTGTCTAGCACTGGCACTTAGCACAAATTAGAACTACCATATCTGGGCTGCAAAATCTAAATGACCACTAGATGGCAATGAAAACATACAGAAAACTGTAACTCTTTGCTGCCATCTAACGGTCATTGGATTTTTCAGCCCAGGTATCGAAGCCCTAGACAAAATCAAATTACTACTCAATACAAAAATATAGAATACCCATCATGCTATTTTGGGGGTGGGGGAGTGGGGGCAAGCAATGTTATGCAAAATGCAGAAAAAGTAAGAATTACAAGAGAAAGAAATCTAGCTAAATCTAGTTCATCACAATACAATTTAATGTAGCTTTCCATACATTTCTATCCTTGGAAATCACTCTTGCTCGTGCCATCACTCCACACACACCTTCATAATATTACAATATGCCTAATTAAGAACAACAACAACAAATTTAGCTTTCCTTCCGTCAGGTATGACTGATGTTCTCTGACACCCAGGCCTTTAGCCATTTTCCCAACCAGGTATCTCCAGGTGGCTATACTAGCTGGATTAACAGAGGCTGCAGTCTGACAAATCTGGAGAGTTCCGGATTGTGGATCGCTGCGTTTCATCTACAGAATAAAGGGAAACATCACTGTATTTAGCTTGCTTTGTTATACTCACATACTTGAGAGAACTGTGCTCTCTCTACCCAGGGCTCCCTTTAAAGACCTCTTGGAAACTGTAATTGGTTCAGAATGCAGTAGCCTATGTGTTTAATGGCACTTGTTGCTGGGAGCCCATAATACCTGTAAACAGGTCCTGTAGACCTCATAATCCTGCTAGAACTGTTCTGGCCAATGTGGTCTTCCTGACAGAATCTGAGATTCTGAGAAGTGAAGGGCCTGAAGCTAGGAGCCACTTCTTCACAATGGCAGTGCCCATTCTTTAGAACAGGTCCCCAGTTGAAATTAGATTTGCTTCTTCCTTGGCATCATTTAAGAAAATGCCTAGAAAGCATTTCAAAAAGTATAGATTGAGATGGCACATCCAGGTTGAATGCATTCCTGATACTGTTAGGGCAGATAAGTGATGTTTAAACTCTTAATTAGTGACAATTTTGAAATTAGGTTTATTAATACTAAGATCTCATATACATGTCCACCAACTGATGCTGTATTGCAGATAGCTTATATTAGCCTTCATTGAACTGATACCTTCCAGATGTAC